>NW_027069776.1:66719-154219 GCF_002906115.3 Quercus suber | reverse complement strand
ACAAAAGGGTGATTAGAAAGTGACAAAAACTCACATACACACCATTTCACAATGATGTTTCTCACACACAATATTCTGAACATTTTTCCCTTTTTGTATCTAACCAATTATCTAATTGGGCTGGCCTTTTGGGCCTTTCCAATTGGGCTTAAGTTTGTGGCTTGGAGTGGGACCAAAAGGGACCAATAAGACATTAGCTCTAATGGGCCTTGGGCTATTCTGTCAACTCTTGACAAGTCCAAAGTTACCATTAACTATATTTAATACCACTATATAAATATAGTTGCACTCTAGGCCTTATCAACAAATTATTTCCTAAGACTTTATTGTACATGCAACCCCTTCATTAAAATATTCGTAGTAATACAAAGTCATGAAATGTTGACTGCCACTTTGTAGATTACTACATCTTAATCCTTGAGTACCCAGTTTAATCCTTTATGTTATTTAGTTTGTGTTAGGATAGATTTTATTGTATTCAACAAGTGAATATGAGTTGAGTGATTTATGACTTCTCTCATATGCTCATTTGTTTGTTGTGGTTTTGTCACGGATTGCCAAAGGGGGAGATTGTTAGGACATATATGTTTTAACTTGATTAAGAACATATGTCACTTATTTATGTAAATTGGCTAATCCTTTGACAAAACGCACTCTACTTGTAATTGGGTAGTTCTAGGTGTTTTTAATACTTCAAGAAACAATGTTTCAAGGTCAAGTGTTGAAGTCATCAGGTCTGTCTAAGAAAAAGCAAGCTGAAGTGCAAAGTTTTTAAAGCTCGACACCTTCTCGATAGCTACCTTGACACCTACTATCCGTCGAGATTTAAAAATTCAGATTTCCAATCTAATTTTCTTGGGATCCGTGAATATGTGTTTGGGCTTTCTTTTCTTCTAACCCTAAACATAAAAAAGGATTATTTTAAGAGCCGTTAAGCTGAAGTGCAAAGTTTTTAAAGCTCGACACCTTCTCGATAGCTACCTTGACACCTGCTATCTGTCGAGATTTAAAAATTCAGATTTCCAATCTAATTTTCTTGGGATCCGTGAATATGTGTTTGGGCTTTCTTTTCTTCTAACCCTAAACATATAAAAGGATTATTTTAAGAGCCGTCAAGGGTGACATAAGTTGCATTATCATTGAGCAATCTCTGTTCAAGCAAATTGTGATCAAAAGACGAAGTTCTTGACCTAGTTCATCTTCCATAAAGAAGTTGCTGTGTATTTGCACCGTCGGGTTTTGTAACCAAGCATCTTCCTGCTATTCATCATAAAGGATGAACTGAAGAACTTTGCAGCCAACCATTCTTCCTTAGTTGGTGTTCTGAAGTCGCGTACTTGGATCCGCGCATTGGTTAGTCACGTACTTGGGAGCCGTGCATCAAAGGAGGGAACTGTCACTACAGATCAAGTCCAATTGGGTATTGGGGTAAGGGTTCAACTGTAGGTTGGTAAGGTACTTGGGATTCCTTTACTTGTAACCGCTTGATTTGATAATAGTGGAGTTTCGAGAGTGATGACCTGAAAATCATCCGGTGGGGTTTTTGCCGTTAGGGTTTTCCCCATTCGTAAACAAATCACCGTGTTATTTACTTTCCACTGCATATTTAGTTGTTGGTGATTTGTTTGTGCTTCCATAAAATTGCATGATTAATTGATTAATTAATTACTTGGCTAAATTAATTAATTAGGGTTAATCACTAGGGGTCATTCAGATTGTGACCTATCAATATGTTATAATCTTCACAGATGAAATGCCCAATTTCATCACCGACTACGAACTAAAGTTTACAAAGAACTTGTGATTTATATCTTTCTGTGACTTTTCACATAAATCACATACTATGCATCTCATGGACTAAGATAATGTCCCATTAGTTCATAAATAGTCTCAAATAATTAAGCAACTTAATTATTCATGACATGCCAATAAATTGGATTTTAGGGCACAAACCCTAACAATCTCCCACTTGCCCTCAAAGACAATTTACCACATATCCGACGCTTATCTCCCTATAGAGTAATTCATAGTCACTCTAAGGCAAGGCTTGGAAACAAGTTTCAGCCAGATTTAATGCATAAATTGTCTTTTCTACTACTACTACTCACATATTCATATCTTCTCTAATGAGATGATACCTATGCTTGATGTGTATCTTCACCACCTAGGATAAACACATATCTTGAAGTCCAACTTCATGAATCACAATCAAACTAAGAGTCAGTATTCGTATGTCCAGTTACTATCAAAACCTCACTTTTGTGAAAAGCATATAATCCTTCATTCTCCTAAGATATTTGAGTATATGCTTTACTCCCACTAAAATAAGTGATCTTTGATTCACTTGATATTTGCTTACTATGCCCACCGCAAAATAGACATTTAGCCTAGTATTTAGCATAGCATAAAGACTTCCTATTGATTTGATATAAGGAACCGTCTTATATGCTCTTCCTTTTATATGTCTTAGGACCATAGTCCTTTATAAAGGAACTTCAAACTTAAAAGGAAAGAATCATTTCTTGAAGTATTACATGCTATACTTGACTAGAATCTAATCTATTTAAGCAGTTTAAGATAGACCCAACATCATAATTTCTGAATTATAATAAAGTTTAATTCTTAGGATGTGACTAGTCTTTCCTAAGTACTTTATATCAAATTGGACTAGACAACCAAAACTCTATTGATGACAATAACTCTACATCATCCTTAATGATTAGAATGTCATCAATATACATTATGAGATTTATTATTCTATATAGCTTTACACACATAAAGTCTTTTAATACTTGATCAAAATCAAACAATTTGATTTCTTGATCAAAGATGATATTTTATGATTCATATGCTTGCTTTAGTCCATAAATGGAATTTAAGCAACTTGCATACTAAACAATATTGGTTCTTTGCTATGTACAAGTCTAGGAACATCATATAGATGTCTTACTCAAGATTGCTACTAAAAGAAGCTTTCTTGATATCCATTGCCATATTTCATCCAAATAAAATATAATGGATAAAAGAATCTAGATAGAGTCAAAGTTGACTATAGGTGAAAAAATCTTTTCATAATCGAGCCATTTCTTTCTGAATAAATCTTTTCACCACTAGTCTTGACTTTGAAGGTTTGCACCTTCAATTCTATCAATCTCAATTTCTTGTAGACCTATTTGAGAACAATAGGCTTAATGCCAATAGGCGCCTCTACAAGTTCTAGACTTTAAATAGAATCTAATTCTATTCACATAACCTTGATCCAATAATTCATATTCATTTCATCTATTACCTTTACGTAGGACCGAGGATTAAATTTATATCCTTGTGGAATGACTTCAAAAGTTTATCCCAAAAGTATGAATTTACAATCCTCCCACTACGATATTGTACCCGTGTACTAGCTATATATTTAGAATAATGTCTTGTGGTATATCTAATAAAACCACCTCATTTCTAAATGTATTTTATAGTTGTCTTACAAAAAATTCTGACTTCTCTTCTAGAACGATTCTTTAAGATTATTCACATAGTCATCATCAAGAACTTTGTATTTGTACATTACAAACATTTTGTCATCTTTATAACTACCAAAACAATCTTTTGCAAATCCTTTTGGATACTTATTATAATCACACATTTTTCTACCTTTTGATTTCAATTTGTCAGACTTCCTTTCTAGCACAAGTGCCGGACATCTCTAAAAGTGGAAGTATCATATACTAGGTTCTCACCCAATCCACAATTTGACAAATGTCATAGGAACAAACTTTTGAAATCAATTTTAGAAAATGTATAGTAATTATTAGAGTATATCTCTAAAAGAAATAAGCAAATGGAAATACTTATCTTGTACTTTAGTATTTCTAAAAGAGTCTTATTCCTCCTTTATGTATGCACTGACTTAAAGAAGTCATTAATACTATATTCCTTTACAATAAAGGAGTCCTAGATCATATTATTCTCTAAATAGAATTCATAGATTGGGAATATTACAAAATAATGGTTTTAAAAACTCATCTTTCACCAATCTTGAATACAATTTAGATTAATAAGATCTAGACTTAAGTGCCAAAACATACAACACCAAAGGATGAAAACTTTCTCTTTAAAAAATAAAACATGTAAATTTCCATCTAGAAAACAATCATGGACAATGCTTAGTTTTACCAAACCATAAGCACTTTTCTTTTGGTCATGCTTTTGAGTCTAATTTCCTTTTGGCAATTACTAGGGCAACTTGCTTGTCCAACTTTTTGGTATTATAATTCCTCTTCTTATCACCCTTACCTTTCGGTTTAGGCTAAGAATTTGAATTAAATCATATTGATCCTAGCCTTAGCTTTTAGGATGTCTTTCGTTACATAGAATTCACTAATCAATTTAGATAATATAAAAAGAATTTATTTTCAAAACAATCTGAATTGATTAAATGATTCTAACAAGGACTTGCGCTCAAACTGTTGTTGCATAGCCTGCAACATGAAGGACGACTCCTCCCCTCCTTCCCTATTTGATGTTTTGCCTCTAGAAGACATACTTTTGAAACTACAAAGAAATGTTAGAAATAATTCCTCATAACACTCTCTCATGTGTTTACACTCAAATTATGTCACTCACACTCATGTTTCGCTCTTAAATTGGCTTTTTCCTGATATTAGTTTCACACTCTCTTACCTTTTTCCACTCGTAGCTTCCCCCTTTTCAATTCTACGTTAAACTAATAAACTTGATCAAGAAATTCAAATTGTAGTATTTAAACTAATACCAATGGCAAGAAATATTACAAAAACAATAAATCAAAGGAAGAGGACAAAAGAAAACAACATTTTGGTCTGAGAGAACTAAAACAACAAACAATTTTTTTTCTATTTTCTATTTTCTATTTCTTTTCTAGTCTCTTCTTTTTTTTTTCACTTTTTTTTTTAATAGAGCTTGGTGCACAATTTTAACCTAGTGCATGTTACAAAATAAGAACAAGGAATCAAGAACAAAAAAGGAACAAGATAAGATGATAACAGGAAACAAAAGATAAAGGGATAGTAAAACTAATTTTAGAACTTGTGCTTTGATACCAAATGATGCGAATCTCACTTGACACGCTTTGAGACCCAACAAATAATATTGGAATATTTGCCCAAGAAAGCTAAAATTCAAATTTTGATAGAACCCTGACACAACGTTTATAAGTGAAACGTGAACTAAAAGTATAAGTAACAGACCTTGACCCAAAGATTATAATTAAATCACAAACTAAAGGTATAAAGTTTGAATACCACAAGGAAGAATCCTCGATAAGTTCACACTTCTTGAAGAACCAAAAAGAGAGCAAAGCCTCACCTTTGTTTGATTTTTATTCAATAATCCTCTATTTACAATAAGTGCATGTTATTTATAAGACATGACTGAAAATAGAAAATATAAAAAATGTACAAAATAATAAAACCGTAAAAGTTGTTTTGGTCTGAAATTAGCAGATCCAAAATAGGAAAATAGTTAAAAAAAAGTTCCAAATAATAAAAGCCTAAAATTAAGGTAGATTTGGTCTGAAATTAGAAGCTCCAAAATAGGAAAAATGTCTATTAACTATTATGGAGCTAGTCATAAATCATGCCCAATCAAGCCAAATCGGCCCTCAATAGCTTTGATTAAATTTATTAAGCCTTCATCTTCTTTTGGGTCAAGCTTGGAATGTCCTGTGTTAGAATCAACCCAAATCTCTTGAATTAGCCCATTAAGTGCTTCTTTGATCTTCTTGGATCTTGCTCTTGTAATAATCCTAACTGGAGCATGCAATGGATTCTTGAATGCTTGTTGATTCTCATCAGTAGCTCTCCACTCTCTAAAATCAGTAGAAGACCACTCATAATCATCCACTAGACAAATGGGATAATCAATAGTTGACCTGCACTCCTTCCAGAAATCAGAAGTGCATAATCACAAGTGATGACAGAAAGATCATTAAGTCAAAGGACATGCTAATTATGCCTGAACTGCCTTATGGCCATACCTAGAAAGTACCTTGTGCAACCTTAGATGCCCACTAGAGAGATGCCAAGCAAAGCAACACAATGGATCCAACCCTGCCACCTAGTAACTCCCTACTTGACTCTCTACAACCAGTCATTACGACCTAAGCCAAACAGATACTGCAACTAACTAGTGGTGTCCCTAGAAAAGGAAGATCAAGGGTCATAATGATCTTAACTCTATTCTTCCTTAAGAACCCCACGGGCTGTGCTCTAGATATTACACTCAGATGACTATATAACCATAACTGCAGCAAATGCACATAACAACCAAGTCTACCACTACCCATCTCACGACACAGAGAAAGAGACCAAAAGGTCTTAGAGAAGAAAGATAGAATAAAAGAAGTGCTATGAGGTAGAGTACTTACTAGGGGTAGAGCTATAAAGCTAATGGAACCCAAATAAGAAGGGAATAGCACTATGCCGAAGAAGGCCACCATGAAGGCCTGGTGCTTATAGAACACCCAATGCTCCTCCATGTCCACAAAATCCTCTCAGTAAGTGACAGGGCACTCAGATAGTCCAAATCGGTCGAGCAGAACATTAAAAGGCATGCTACCTTCTAGCTTGCTCCCATATAAATTCAACACATAAATAACGAGCCTTTTCATACCCAACAGCTCCACCAGCCTTCTACGAAACCGAGATCGAACTAGTGGTCGATAAACCCGACTCACGGGGGTAGGAAGAGAAAGAAAATGATCATACTCCTCTAAAGTAGGGACCAAGTCCACATCCCTAATGGTAATGCACCTTAAAGCAAGATCCCAACAAGTAACTATGGACTTTAGTAAGTGCCAATCCAAAGGAGTACGAAAAAGTGAAGTGGCATCTCCGAGGAACTGCTGGATGTAAGCCTAATCCTTGGAAAAGAATGAAGTCCACCATCTCTTAAGCTCTCTCTCATGAAAAGTATCCCGCTCAAGCTCTACTACAATATCATAAGTCCTGAGCCCAAGAACATCCATGCTCAGAATTGAAAGAATCTGGTGTTCTAATGCAGATCCGCGCAGAAAAGCATATAAAAATGGTGTTTCTAAGAGTTTTCAGTGAAGAAAAAATGTAGGAGAAGACCCCAAAAATCGTAGACCAAAATATGGAAGGTCTAGGGGACGCCCAGCCCTTAATGCATGCTTCCCGTAGATGGCGCACATTATGTGGTTGCTGTACCTCGGGACAAGTGTCAGGGTATTTTGAACTCCTCTAGCATAAACCCACACATATTCTGAGCTTAAATCTAAAGGATGGAGGGTTTTGGATAGCTTTAGAGTGAAGATTCCCTCGGTTTTTGCACTAACAGTGATGCACGGCAAGTTCAGCAACAAACTGATCCCTTAAGAGATTTTTTTTTCCTTTCGCATAACCGACACCACACAAAGCCTACATTGGGGCATTTTATCTTTGCACATCTTGTTTGACATCCTGGAATATCTTGAACCTCATATATTTCCTTAAAGGAACCTTCCTTGAAGCACCAGTCGGTTTAGTTGATAACTGAATCAATTAATGCATTCTGCCCCACAGCATTTCAAAATCCTGCTGGGGAAATCCATGATCATCATCAGGGTTGTCAAGAGACCCATATCGCCAAGTGCGATTCTAATCCCACTTCAAGTTGATTGATCATTTTAGAACCACACAAAACCCTACACTAGGGCAGTTTATTTAGTGCGGTTCAATTCATTTTCTGCTAAAAAACTGGCCCATCTTGCCTAGAACCTTCCCTCTCATGTTGAGAATCGCATAAAACCTACACTAGGGCAGTTTCATTTCATGCAGTCTCTCATTTTTCCATATCTCTCAGTGGGTCAATCAATATCAAATTTTATCGGTAAACCCATGAAAATATGGTGTGATGCAAATGAAATGATGCATGAGTAACAACCATAGTACAACCAGCTCATTAATGCTAAAGTGCTACTAGCGAATATACATAAGGCCTACCAAGAGGCAATATTGACATAAATCTAAGCCTGCCAAGAGGAGATATCAAGAGTCATGCATTCAAGCCTACCGATAGGCAATATCAAGAAATATACATAAGGCCTATCAAGAGGTAGTATTGACATACATTCGAGCCTACCGAGAGGCGATATCAAGAAATATACATCTAAGGTCTACTAAGGGGTAATGTTCAATCATACATATAAGGCTTACCAAGAGGCAATGTCCACACATACATTAAGAGCCTACCAATATGCGATATCTAGAAACATACATGTAAGGCTTACTTAGAGGCAATGTCCATACATAAATCAGGAGCCTACCGAGAGGCAATATCATACATCAAGGCCCACAATGGGGCAATATAATACATACATGTCTAAAGACTACCAAGGGGCAATTTAAAAATACAGTCTAGGCCTGCCAAGAGGTAATCCAAGATATACATGTCTGGCCTACCAAGGGCAATGTCTACAAAAAAATAAAAAATAAAAATGAAACATGCATGCGCAGGGGCTACATCATCGTGGTATAACATACATAGTTGGCCTAAGGAAAGTCATCATCTTTGACGGTATCGCTCACAAAGCACTTGGTACTACCGCCATCAGCATTATCACCTACAGTGGGACCTGCAGAAGGACCGACTCGATCCATCAAAGAACTTAGGGCATATCTCAAAACTTGAAATGGTGCGTGATCTAGTACAGGGCCCCATGTCCAATCATCTAAGGGGACATCCCTAACTACTAGCTAGTCCTAGAGGAACAAGCACATACTTTCACTCATGTCGTCAAATATGAGGATCTCTGCCAAAAATATAAGTGCAGGAGGTACAGACATCCTATGCCCCCTTATCTCACCGATCAAAACGCCAATGTACCCACGGAGCATGTCTATCTCAACCACAAGCTGGCTCCTCTCTCTCTCTCTCTCTCTCTCTCTCTCTCTCTCTTTATGGCAATAGAATAGGCCTCCTTCTCTCTTTCTCTCCCTGCCATCGATCCCTTTCTTAAGCTAGAGACTTGGTGATCTCCTGCTACACATACCCATCTTTAGTGGTGGCCGCGCGCCTTTAAGCTCTCTTACCCTAGCCTGTGGGGTATCTACATGTAACCTTAAGTGGGCCTCTGAAGCCTACCAAGCGCTTGCTATGCCACAACTCACAAGGCAATCATCGATGATAGGTCTGACTGAGGACTATAGAAACCAAGTGACATAATCAGTATCCTCCATAATGAAACCCTCGAAGGAACTTGTCCCATAGTCGGGATCATCCAAAATTAGCACAGAATAAGAAAGCTCAAGAAGTGGGTCCTTGGGTTCTCTAAAAATCGGCATGACTTGATGAAAGGACCTCTTAGCTAAGAAGAACTCCCATCTCTATAAAGCCCAAAACCAGCACAGTACACGCGACTCAGCCATAGTAGGGGTGACCTCATGCCTAGCCAACAACTGCCCATCATAGGGGTTGTTAAGTATCTCACCCTAGATAACACAATCCAACACAGCGCCGATGGTGAATGGCTATGTCAAAACAACTTTGGTGATCGTGCAGAGGACCTGGCATATGCCCTAGGACATATCATCAATGACAAGCCAGAATACTGTGGACGCAAGGTAAGGATGTGCTCATAAGCCCACCATGTCGAAATCTACCAACAACACTTGAGGCTCCTGAAGCCCTATCGTGAAGCTTACATCAGGTAAGCAATGAAGAGTCTGTAAGAAATGGACCCCCAATCATAGGCTCCTATAACTGACACTACTCTTATAGCTGATAAGTTAGCATTGACTAGTTGTTGTTGAACAGGCAACTATAGATGAAATAGAAAAAGAACCGCTTGAGAGCAATGTCATCCAGCTCCCCCCCTCAAGGTATGTTTATCCTTAGCCATTCCATATGGATCTAAGACTTATCGGTAGGCCCAAAGTACCATCTCATCACTTAGGTAAGGGGATAGCTGAGGCCTAAAAGCTCGCTCGCGATGTCGAAGTACGCAAACTTGGTCAGGACCAGATGCCCACCAAATCTAAGGTCCAAGATGGCCGTCCAGTTAAGGGGAAGGATTGCATACTCACAGCTGAAATGAAAGGTGCTAGTCTCCGCGTGGAACTACTACACCAAACTCTCCGCTATCGCGTGCCTCATGGGATAGGCCAAAATCCTCAGGAAGTCCTTGAAGCCTTGCTCAGTAAAAAATGCACAGTAGCGTGCATTAGTCCTAGAGTCAAATAGGTAGATAAGGAATGAAGACTAGGCTTCATGACTGTGAGTTTTGTCAGCAGCCTGCACTTAAAATTAGAAAAGCTACCAATTAGCATCCATATCTACATATCTAGAATTAATAAGTGGAAAAGAAAAAGGAACAAACCTGACCCTTCCGAGTCTAAGCAAAAGGATGCCTCTTCAGATCGTACTGAAGATGGGTATCATCTATACTATCATTAATCTCTCTAATATATGCCTCAACCCTGGCCTGACAAGGTGAAAATCTTATCTTACGACTACGGCACCTCGAAGTGCTTGGACCCCGCCTGGCCATGTCATCAGCATCCAAATCCACATCCAGATCAAACATAAGCTCATCCTCTAACTCCATGCCCCATGGGCCTCCTCCCTTTTCGACCTAAGGGAATTGTGAAGAAACGCCTCCTGAACCAATGCGGGACTGAGATGAGGCATTGGTTGTCTCCACTGAATGTCGGTTCCTAGAATGATGTGCTATGTATGCCCTAAGGGACGCATTGTCATCACCTCCTTGATCAAAGCGCCTTTAAAGGGTCCGCGCAACCTGTTCACTAATGGAAATAGTGTCATCATCACTGCTAGACGAGTCTACTCAAGATGGAACAATAGTGGAAGCCTTCTCGTGATACCTGCTAGATCTCGCCCATCGAGACATGATTTGCAAAAGCAAATTCAGATTTGATTAGTAAGCCCAAAACATATGGCAATGCAAATAGACCTGTAAGTATGTCTAACCCTATTGCCTAACGTATATCATGCATGTTCATACCAAAATGACATTTTTTTTCAAAATATCAAAGTTTTCAAAATGCCTCTCTTAGGATTTATATTCAGTGACGATCGTTTAATCCTATCTCTTTTGCCTAAAAATTATTCAAGTTTTCAAAATGCCTCTCTTAGGATTTATATTTGACAGCAGTCATATAATCTTATCTCTTTTTGCCTCAAATATATCAAAGTTTTCAAAATGCCTCTCTCAAGATTTATATTTGATGGCAGTCATTTAATCCTATCTCTTTTGCCTCAAAAATATTCAAGTTTTCAAAATGCTTCTCTCAGGATTTATATTTGGTGGTGGTCCTTTAATTTTGTCTCTTTTGCCTAAAAAATATCAAAGTTTTCAAAATACCTCTCTCCCAAGATTTATATCTGGCAATAGTCATTTAATCCTGTCTCTTTTGCCTAAAAAAAATTCAAGTTTTCAAAATACCTCTTTCAGGGTTTATTTTCAGCGGCAATCATTTAATCCTATCCATCTATTCAAGATTTATATTCGGTGGCAATTGTTTAATCCCTTTCAGGGTTTGTATTCAGCAGTGGTCATTTAATCCTATCCATCTATTCAAGTTTTATAGTCAACGGTGATAGTTTAATCTCTTTCAGGGTTTATATTCAACAGCAGTTGTTTAATCCTATCCATCTATTTGAGATTTATATTTGGCAACGATCGTTTAATCTCTTTTAGGGTTTATATTCGACGATGGTCATTTAATCCTCTTCCCTTTTTCTAAGATACAGCTCAGGATATTCGGTGGCGACCGTTTAATCCTATATTTTCCAAAACTACCATCATTTAAAGTTACATTATTTTCACATTTTCAATTCTCTCAAAATTTTCCATCTTTATCATGCACAGTCTCTCATATTTACCAAGCTTTTCTTTTAGTTTTCATAGTGTTTCATGTGTTTCCATAGCACCCAACATATGCAAGTTCGCCTATGCTACTTAAACATGTGAACAGATATATTCTCCAACATCAACATGACACAAATGCTATAAAAGGAAAAAAAAAAAAAACCAAATATGCCAAAATACCAAAAAAATAAAATAAATCCTAGCATGCTTGCTTAGTTACTTTGCTACTAACATATTTGCAGAAAAAATAATAATAATAAAAGAAAATAGGCATTGACTTAAGTGTGGAAAGGAGGTTGAAGCAGTAGACTGAAGCTGAAAACTGGACCCACTAGACCACAAATCACCTCAAAGAAATTTTTATAAGTGACAATTTAGAGAAATGGAGTTTAAATGGTCAAAATAAAGCCTCAGGACCTATTTATAGGCCCTTGTACAACCTAGGCAGCCCAGCACACCTTGTGTGGCCACCAGGTCTGCCCAGCACACATTGTATGGCCGTCAATTAGCATTGATCCAGTCAACATTGATCGGTTGACCTTTGACCAAAAAAAAAAAAACCAGAGATTCTAACCCAGTTCCAAGGACCAAGTCAAAAAATTTCTCTGGACCAGCTACAGTGGCTTAACCTTGTCAGGTAAAACTAGTCTCAATCCATGAACAACACAGTTTTTGCATGCAATTTTGGGGCAACAAAATACAGAATTACCTTCTTTATCTAACACCTCTCATTGCACTCAAGATATCAAATAAAGAAAGGGTAGCTATAGATATCATATTTTGTCTGCCTTCGATTTGCATGTCAGACCCTAGAAATTCCAAAAATACTATCTTTTTTCCATGGAGCTGTGGAAACATCTAGATTAACGTGGCGCAATCTGTTCGAGCATCGAAGCACTCGAACTACCTTTTTCGGTCAAATTGACCAAAATGCCCCTAGTTAACCCTGGGTCAACCAAAAGTCAAACAAGGTCAAAGTCCACCCGAAACAACATTTTTCATGTTTCTACATCAAACCCAAGCTACTCAGTGATTTTCATCAACTTTGACTAAGTTTGACCCGAAATTGACTCTTAGGGGTACCTGAAACCCTAATTTTGATTTGACCATCAAAATGGGTTAGGACTAGCACCATTACGAAGATTATCAAATTCTTTTTCCAATGACTATTCATGGGTCGAAATCGAAGTTAAAATGGTTGAGATATCCAGAAAACTGTGCAAAGCGCGTTAGCATTCTTCCTGAAGCCATAACTTTTTATCTGACCATCAGATTTGCAATATCTTTAGTGTTCTGAAAACTAGACATCCTGCGATTTCTAGAGAAACCAAGATTAGTTCAATCTGAGTCTGGGAAGACCTTTGAATACACATTCAAATTCAATCCAGAAAAAGCCGAAACTACTAATGTCAGTAAAGGTGGCTGGCGGCCTTTGTGTGGCCACCAACGGTGACCGTCGACCACTCAAGGGCTGCTGGAAGCTGAAGGGTTAGATTTTAGCTATAAGTGCTTCCAGACCCCTCATCTTGCAACCAAAAAAAAAAAAAAAGATTTTTGGCAGTTTTCTATGCAGATCCTCTCTCTCTCTTCTCTCTAATTTCTCTCCCAAACACATCCAAACACCTTTGATTCTTCTCTTTTCTCTATAATCACAAGGTAGTGTTCTTGCACTCAATCTTCCTCTCCTTGGTTCCATAACTTGGATTTGAGGTTTAGGGGTGTGGATGTAGCTTTTTAGCTACAATCCACACCCTTTTCTTTTCATAGCTTTTCCTTGTTCAATAGTATGCTTTATTGCTTTTCCTAGCATGTTCTTACTTTATTTTGCTTCCTAGCATGTTTTATGGTTTTTCTAGCATGTTTCCTTCCTTTTTGCCATGATTTATCACTTTGATGGTATTGGCCTAGCCAGATATGTCAAATTCCATGCTTGTGCTTAGATCCCTATGCATTTAAGCTCTTTGCCATGTTTATGCTTAGATCTACGTGCCTATGCTTAGATCTATGTGTTTATGTGCTCCATGGCATGCTTGTGTGCTTAGATCTACATGTTGGTTGCTATGCCATGTGCTTTTAAAGCCTTTCTGTCTCTTGTTATCTCATTTTTCTTGTGTTTTGGCCTTTTTGATAGGGTGTTGATCTAGATCCTATGGTCTAGACCTACATCCATACACCTAGGCCTATATCAAAGGGTTTGGATCATTTTCTCTATGCGTGTTTATGTTTATTTGCTTGCTTTTGTGCTTTATGTCCATGTTGGCTTGTCTAGATCTAGGGTTTGCTATGCTTTGTGTGGTTGCATTTGTCCTTCCTAGGGCTTGTGTGGTTGCATTTGTCCCTCCTAGGGCTTATTTGGATGTAACCACTTGTGAGATGCACCTCCGTGGTATTGGTGTGCTTGATACACACCTTTATCCGCTCCATGCAATGTTGACATGCTTGCCTTGCTTGCTTTGTGCCACCCATTTGGCTTTCTTCGTATCTTTGCATGCTTGCCTACATGTTCATGCATGAGTCTATGTGTCGTTCATACTCTGATCCAATGAAACTATGGACACTTGATCCAAACCTACATTTGTCTTCTTAGGACACCCTCTTTTGTTTGATAACATACTTGTTTTCCCTTTCATGCGATTAACATCCTTTGTTTGCCCCCATTTGGCTCTCTTTGTTAGTGTGTTCTTTGCTTGCTTTCCCTATTTGCCTTGTTTATTTCTTTGCTTGTCTGCTGGCTTGTTTCTTTTGTCTTTGCATGTACACGTATGGAGCATGGACACTTGAAGCAAGGGTGCGACCTCCTAGGCACAAGCAAAGAGGGCAAGGATGCAAGTAAGAAGATGCAAGCCCACAAAGGGCAATGTTTAGTAGATTAGAGGGTCAACACCTCTTAAATGATTTTCTCTTTCTCTCCTCTCTAGAGCATGTATTAGGGTTCCCCCTCTCCTTTTACCCTTTCCTTTTCCTGCTCTTTGCTTGGGCTGCGTTCCCTGGTGTTTGGTTCATGTTTTTATGTAATTGGCATATCCTATGACAAAATGCAATTTACTTGTTTATTATCTGTCATTATTTTCCATATGGTGTACATAACATGTTTGTTAAGTGCTTTTAGGAAAAATAGGTATGAAACCAATCAAAATAGTCAATCCTCGTTCATGTTATGGTTTCTCAAGACTGGTTATTTTTAGATAGGCTTACTTTTGTACTTGAGGTTTTGTCATAAATTGACAAAAGGGGAGATTTTTCAGGTCATGTGTTTTGGTATTGTCAACCATGCCAAATTATGTGCCTTTTATTGAGTTTTGATGTGTCTTAAAGTTGTAATTGAATACCAAGTTGAAGAGACAAAGTTTGCTAAAAAAAAAGTTAAGAAAAACACATTTTTAGCACTTTTTCAGCATGTACCTTGATAGAAGTCTCGATACCTCTCGATAGAAGCTAAAATTTATTGTCTCCTCAATAGCATTTCGATAGATCGAGATTTTTTCTTGATAGAAGTCTCAATAACAACTCGATAGATCGAGCTTCGCAGATCAGCAAAAATTAGTAACGCGAAAAAGCCTATAACTTATTCGTTTGAAGCCTGAATTGAGATCTGTTTGAACAGGTATTTAAAGGACATCATAAGCCATCTATTAGTAGGTTCTTTTAGAGAGAGAAAAACTCCGTTTATGTGGCTAGGTGTTTGTAACCAAGTTTTCTCTATTTCACCTAATCCTAAAAAGCTTCATATGGTATTCTTTTTAAAACTCTAGCCTCATCCTACATAAGAAAGAGGTGGTCTACTAATGCATGCCCCTATTTCTACCATGTTTTCTCTCTCCCTTCTCTCTTTTTACCACTTAGTTTTCTTTTAATTCTTTGGTTCTCAATTTCTCTCTTACTCTTTTCTTTGTCCCCTTCCCTCTCTTCCTGTTGTTCCTTCCTAACTACCTTTCATCCTTTTTATACCTCTTAATTCTATGGGATCTCTCCCTTTTGTCCCTAGGGCTTCACCAACCATTTTTGGTTCCTTGTGGGCATCTTTCCAAGCTTGGCCACTAACCCACTAGTTGTCCGATCACTACCTCTGCTTAGAGTGTGCTTGCTGCACCACTCCCTATTCTTAGAAAAAATTCCTTGTTTTATTTCTCCCCTCTCCCTCATTTCTACCTTACCTTCAATGGATAAGGAAGTGAGGCTCTCTCTACACTTACCCCTATAGCATGCACCAAGTGGCCCTGACCATGCTTACCTCTTTTGGGCGAAATGCCATCCCACAAGGCATTTCTCCCAAAAGAAGCCTCGGCAAGAACCTCAAAATAAACTTCTTTTCTCCCTGCCACCAAACCACATCATCTGAATCCCTTAACCAAGGGCCCACCTCCCCTGTATTGGCTAAGTACAAGTAGTTGGCGTCCTAGCCTTTATGTGCGTTCCTTTGTCTTCTTTTACTCCCACGCCATTCCTGTTGTTCTTGTATTGTCTTGTTTTGCTGCGTGTACTAGGTTTATGTCTATCTTCCCTGGCATAGAGGATGTGTGGGCTTTTGGGCTTGCACTGCCTCCCTTTATACCCCAATGGGTTAGGCACTACATGGGTAGAAGCTCCTGCCCATCTAGCCCATTGGACTTTTATTTCTGTTGTTCCTTTTCTTGTAATGCCTATGGGTCTGTTGGCTGTTATTCCTGTCACGTTGGCTCATTAGGTTTACTATCTTTATCCTTGGGCTTCCTTGGCCCATTTACTTTGCCTTTACCTCTTATTAATCTCATGGGCCTACTGGCTGTTATTTCTGCCACGTTAGCCTATTGAGTTTATTATCTCTTTCCCTAGGCTTCCCCTGCCCATTTACTTTGCCTTTACCTCTTATTGATCTCATGTACTTGTTGGCTGCCATTCTTGCCACATTGGCCCACTGGGTTTACAACCTCTATCCTTAGGCTTCCCCAACCCATTTACTTTGCTTTTACATCTTATTGATCCCACTTTCCCTTATTGTTGAGCTTCATATGCCATTAGGCCTTTTGTAAAAAATGGGCCTCAACAATCTTTTTATATATATTTTCATTAGTTTTTAGCTAATTGTAATTGTAGCATTGAACTAAGCAAACACATTTAGCATTTGCTAACTATGTGGTTAGTGATTAGTTTATTTATTATTATTATTTTTTGGATAAAGTGGTCAATGACAGGTTATTATTATTCGAGGAAAAAAAAGAAAAAAAGAAAAGAAGGGGGCACTTAAAAGAAATATAACAACTCGATAGATCGAGCTTCGCAGATCAGCAAAAATTAGTAACGCGAAAAAGCCTATAACTTATTCGTTTGAAGCCTGAATTGAGATCTGTTTGAACAGGTATTTAAAGGACATCATAAGCCATCTATTAGTAGGTTCTTTTAGAGAGAGAAAAACTCCGTTTATGTGGCTAGGTGTTTGTAACCAAGTTTTCTCTATTTCACCTAATCCTAAAAAGCTTCATATGGTATTCTTTTTAAAACTCTAGCCTCATCCTACATAAGAAAGAGGTGGTCTACTAATGCATGCCCCTATTTCTACCATGTTTTCTCTCTCCCTTCTCTCTTTTTACCACTTAGTTTTCTTTTAATTCTTTGGTTCTCAATTTCTCTCTTACTCTTTTCTTTGTCCCCTTCCCTCTCTTCCTGTTGTTCCTTCCTAACTACCTTTCATCCTTTTTATACCTCTTAATTCTATGGGATCTCTCCCTTTTGTCCCTAGGGCTTCACCAACCATTTTTGGTTCCTTGTGGGCATCTTTCCAAGCTTGGCCACTAACCCACTAGTTGTCCGATCACTACCTCTGCTTAGAGTGTGCTTGCTGCACCACTCCCTATTCTTAGAAAAAATTCCTTGTTTTATTTCTCCCCTCTCCCTCATTTCTACCTTACCTTCAATGGATAAGGAAGTGAGGCTCTCTCTACACTTACCCCTATAGCATGCACCAAGTGGCCCTGACCATGCTTACCTCTTTTGGGCGAAATGCCATCCCACAAGGCATTTCTCCCAAAAGAAGCCTCGGCAAGAACCTCAAAATAAACTTCTTTTCTCCCTGCCACCAAACCACATCATCTGAATCCCTTAACCAAGGGCCCACCTCCCCTGTATTGGCTAAGTACAAGTAGTTGGCGTCCTAGCCTTTATGTGCGTTCCTTTGTCTTCTTTTACTCCCACGCCATTCCTGTTGTTCTTGTATTGTCTTGTTTTGCTGCGTGTACTAGGTTTATGTCTATCTTCCCTGGCATAGAGGATGTGTGGGCTTTTGGGCTTGCACTGCCTCCCTTTATACCCCAATGGGTTAGGCACTACATGGGTAGAAGCTCCTGCCCATCTAGCCCATTGGACTTTTATTTCTGTTGTTCCTTTTCTTGTAATGCCTATGGGTCTGTTGGCTGTTATTCCTGTCACGTTGGCTCATTAGGTTTACTATCTTTATCCTTGGGCTTCCTTGGCCCATTTACTTTGCCTTTACCTCTTATTAATCTCATGGGCCTACTGGCTGTTATTTCTGCCACGTTAGCCTATTGAGTTTATTATCTCTTTCCCTAGGCTTCCCCTGCCCATTTACTTTGCCTTTACCTCTTATTGATCTCATGTACTTGTTGGCTGCCATTCTTGCCACATTGGCCCACTGGGTTTACAACCTCTATCCTTAGGCTTCCCCAACCCATTTACTTTGCTTTTACATCTTATTGATCCCACTTTCCCTTATTGTTGAGCTTCATATGCCATTAGGCCTTTTGTAAAAAATGGGCCTCAACAATCTTTTTATATATATTTTCATTAGTTTTTAGCTAATTGTAATTGTAGCATTGAACTAAGCAAACACATTTAGCATTTGCTACCTATGTGGTTAGTGTAAAAAATGGGCCTCAACGATCTTTTTATATCTATTTTCATTAGTTTTTAGCTAATTGTAATTGTAGCATTGAACTAAGCAAACACATTTAGCATTTGCTAACTATGTGGTTAGTGATTAGTTTATTTATTATTATTATTTTTTGGATAAAGTGGTCAATGACAGGTTATTATTATTCGAGGAAAAAAAAGAAAAAAAGAAAAGAAGGGGGCACTTAAAAGAAATGATACATGGCACAATAGTGAAACGAAACGCAGAAACTTATTGTATCATGAGTGTGTTTGAATTGAACTTATTACTACTGAAACTGAAAATACTGTAGCAAAATAATTTTTAAATCTGTGAATAGTCGTGGAATCTATTTTTAATATTTTTTATTACATAATCAGTAGGTGAACATATATATATCTTTTTTTGTCTCCAAAGTCAAAAAATGCAGCCAAAAAAAAATAGAAAAAAAAAAGAGGAAAACGCGTTTGCTGAAACGCAAACGCGGAATCCAAACCCTACCTGTATATAAGAAGATATAACCCAAAAATGAAACGAAACACAGAAACTTATTGATGCAGTATTCAATAATAGAGAAGAAGGAGGTGATGGAAATGGAATCATCAAAAAGTGGAAATTGGAAGCACAGTTTGGTGTACTTGGCATTTATTACCTTAATCATACACCTTCTTCTTCATAAACACAAATTATCCGGAAACGACACCGTTCGCGTCAAAAGAAACCCAGATCTCCCACTCCGGTTCCGCTCCGACGGTACCTTCAAAATCCTTCAGGTAGATCCATTCATTCTGTTTCTCTATCTCTTTCTTTCTATTTCCTCAAAATAAATAAATAAATAAATTAATTAATTAAAATTAAATAGGTGGCTGATATGCATTATGGTAATGGAAGAATGAGTCGATGCCGAGACGTGTTAGATGAGGAGTTCCCCTACTGTTCGGATCTCAACACCACTCACTTTCTCAACACTTTGATTCTTTCCGAAAATCCTGATTTCATTGCTTTCACTGGTATGCATATCTCTCTTTATCCATCTTTATCTAATTCTTGTGCCAAATGTGATTTAAATTAAACTATTACCTAATCTGCACTGGCTATCTAAATTAAACTATGTGTTGGATTCTCACTCGTTAATAATAAATATAAATAACATTGCATGAACTCCAAATTGGTTTGGAGTTTTATTGCTCCATGATATGTAGTTTTCATGTGACTTCTTTAAATAGTCTGACACTAATATACATACATGAATAATCTTACAACTCAGTTCCAATCACTAGTTTTGAGCTAAACTTTGTCCTATTGGAAGTTGGGTATTTTTTTAATTTTTTTTAAAAGAGTGTATTTAGTTTATTTATGTTATGATCCTAGTGTCTTACATGGATTAAGTATAAGCTTATCCAATATGTTTATAAACTCTTGGGCACCCTCTCCTTGTAAGCCGGTTTTTAAGAGTGAGTTCTAGCCATGGGTTTGTAACAATTTTAAACCAATCTAATAACTAGAATGATCTTGATTTGATAAGAATTTTCTTCCATATTAAGAAAATTAAGTTAAATCACATGATAAAATTATTGGCTGAACAACGCAATTCGCGTTAGGATTTTTTTTTTCTTCTTATTATTTATACATCATAAGAGTTGGTGACAATAAAAGTGATCTAGTAAATTACTTCATAGTAATTCTTGAAGGCAATAATCATATAAAACTCCTATCATGATCTCCCACAAGCTAATGAGGTGAAGACCACACCTGCCTAGATCGAAATCCACAGCATAATGGAAGTAGGGAAACCTTTGGTGAAAATGTTTGTTACCTGATTGGAGAAGTGAACATAATGAATGTCAAGGTAGCTCTTGCAAACCAGGTCTTGAACAAAATGATAAGAGATCTCAATATGCTTTGTGTGAGAATGAGAAAAGAATTAACAAGAGCAAGTTGAGTAGCAAGCAATTCATCAAAATAAAAAAGGGCTTGGGACTTAGAGAAGATTTAAGGTAGCAAGAGAAATTTCCTATAAATAAATAATAGTTTTTTTTTTCATGGTAGACCAAGAAATGGGGTTGCTGCCAAAAAAGATACAGCGACCCATTCTAGAATCCCAGTATAAGGGCACCCAACCCATTTCGCATCTACATAACGAGATAAACCCATTGTGTATAAAAGAGAAACGTATAATCCAAAACCAACATTGCCAGTTGCCCTTAAGATAATGAAGAAGACATTTGGCAGCTTGGACATGAATGTCATGAGGAGCATGCATAAATTGACAAACTTGTTGGACTATATAAGTGATGTTTGGATAAGTGAGAGTTAGATGCTAAAGAGAGCCTACAAGTTGTTGATATTTAGTAGGATCATTATGAAGGTTTCCATCATTCAAGGGAGCTTGACACCATGAGCAATTGGGGTAGAAATAGGTTTGTAACTAGGTTTTGTAAGCTAGGGGTGGCAAAATTGGACACAACCCGCAAATCTGACACGACATAAAATTAGCAGGTTATGAGTTGAGGCTTAATGGGTTAGTGTCATATTTGGGTTGATACGATTGAACTATTTAATAAACGGGTTGGGTTAGTGTCCAATCTATGGAATCTATTTTACCTGTCTGACCCGTTTAATTAAATAATATTTTACTAATATATCCTTCAAACCCTAGGTATATAAACTTATTAATTGTTGTGGTTTATTTTCTTTGACATATTATGATTGATTATTTGTGATATTGAGATATACTTTAGTTTTAAATCATTATTTGTGATGTAGTTACTCATCAGTTCTAAATTTTATATTAAAAATATTTATATTTTTTGATTTTTCATAAATCATATCAATTTGGTTAAAACTAAAAATATATATATATATATATATATTGATAAAATCTAATTTTTTGATTTTTCATAAATCATATCAATTTGGTTAAAACTAAAAATATATATATATATATATATATTGATAAAATCTAATAAACAGGTTGACATGACTGATTCGTTTAATAAATGGGTCGTGTTAGGGTTGAGGAATCTTGACTTATTTAATAAACATGTTAGATTAGTGTTGATTTATATAATCGGATACTCATAAGTCAACACGACACGAACTTGACACGCGAACCCAAATTGCCATTCCTATCCTAAGCTGCTCAAGATAGTGAGAAGATACTTGGTTTGAGCGAGTGTAAGTGAGCTAGCATTATGGATAGCTCAAGTATCTAAAAATGATACAAAGTCCTGGGTTCCTTCATGACAAAACAGGTGTGAAGGTGGAAGGCTTTCAAACATATAGACAATAAGGGCATCCTGCCATATTTTCTAGAGGAATAAAAGGGAACAAGAGTCCCAACTATTATGTTGCATGAGGGCATTGTATTTATTAGTCATAGCATTGACCTAATCTAGATGCTTGTTTGAAGGTGGAAGGCATTCAACAAATGGAGGAGAGAGCAAGGCAGTGTTGGCTTTGAGGAAGAGAATGTTTGTTTGTAAATAGTTGAGGACCTCAAGTGCCATCTTTCAAATGTGTGATCATAGAATAAGATTGAGTTGGAGGAGGTAAAAAGGTAGTTGATCAGGCTTGTGTAGGACCAAATGAAGTGGAAATAAACGTTGTAGGCACATGTGGCTGGACATCCTTTATTTAATATGGTTGTGATGAGGTGAATGGAGATATAGACATCATAGTTTAAGATGTACGAGTTGAAGGAAGGGTATGGAAGGAAGATTAATAGGCAGGAGTGGTAGAGGAGGACACAGAACCATGAGGTGTAAAACATGCAATTTGAAAAAGAGAAAATTTTCATGAAAATGACATGTAAAGAAGTGCACGCGCTACTATCTTGTGGATCCATGCATTGATCGCCTAATATTACTATAGCCCAAAGAAACCACACCGGATTTTGGATCTAATTTGTCATGACGATAAGATCCCAAATAGATAAGAAGCATAATAAATGAATAATCTAGAGAGGAACCAAATAAAAATTTATGTTGAGAAACAATACCAAGCAACTTGAAAATTTTCAACTTTTGGAGATAAAAG
The DNA here is from genome assembly GCF_002906115.3 of Quercus suber. NCBI lineage: Eukaryota > Viridiplantae > Streptophyta > Magnoliopsida > Fagales > Fagaceae > Quercus > Quercus suber. Next base: position 131,459 of record NW_027069776.1, on the reverse strand, counting down.
AAAAAGATTAATAGCCACCTTAGCCCAAGACTTTGATGGGTCTAAAGCATGCTCTACGACTCACCACGAGAGCTCTGTCTCTTTGATAGCGTTAAATTGACTCGCGATATCTTGAAAGGAAGTTGTTCGCATCATCTTAGACGATATTCGCTCTTTTGGTTTCACATCGGTGCCAAGTAGGCCAGTTACAGTGGTTCCGTGGTCGATGATTCCTCGATCTTTGCCGGGGTTGTTTGGCATCTCCTTTTCAATCTTTTTCGGGGTGTGACGAGAGTTAGATTTGTGGGCTTGGGCAAAAAGGGTGGGGATGAGGTTGAAGTGATTAGGGTGGGGATGAGGTCGAAGTGATTAGGGTGGGGACTCTAAGTCTTGCGATGGCTATAGTTGGATGTGAGAGCTATGCGAGTTTGTCTCAGGAGGTGGAAGTTACTCAGATCAAGCTGAGTTATGATTTTGAGCTTGATCAATCCAATCCCATGATGATACCTCTTGAGGATGTTTATGGTTTTTCTGAGGAGTGTGACTCGATGGAGGGAGAAGTTGTTTTCTTATTGTTGGGATTAGGCAAGAGGGACAATTTTTCCAAATGTGCTCCTTTGATGACTATAGCTTCTCCATGGTTGGCTATGTTGGCATAGCTGGATGTTGATACCGAGGTATTGTGTCTTGATGCTAAGTTGGATATTTCTAGATGGTTGAATGTAGAATTCTTGGTTTTAGTAAACTGGTTGGGCTTCCTTTGAGTTGATATGAGAAGTTGTGTATTGCTTTTTTACAAAGGCTAGAAAATGAGATGGAGGCAGCCAACTTGTTGCACAAAAAAGTCACTAGTAGTTGAAAACTTGCAAAATCTAAGAGTAAGGGAAGGAGAGAGCTGAGGAATTTGTTTTCTTCGATGAATTATGATGGGATATAGAGAATTGGTTGTGTAACTATGACAGTATTTGGGAAGAAATTGTCTTTATGAAGCTAAAAATGATTTTGCGGAATGTTAGAGGATTGAATGATCCTCAGAAACATCTTATGGTAAAATTTTTTTTACATGAGTGGAAGAGTGATGTAGTCTATTTACAAGAAACTAAGTTTGTTGGCATGGATAGACAAATGGTTACATTAGATGCAAATCAAACTGTAGGTGGGTCTTGCTTATGTGGGATATAAGGGTTCAAGAAAAGTTGGAAGATATGGTGGGAACCTTTTTTGTATTGGTTTAGTGGCAAGGAATGGTGGATGGTTTTATATGGGCGTGCTCAGGGGTTTATGGCCCAAATGAAAATAGTGAAAGGGGGGTCATATGGAATGAGTTGGCATTTAGCAATATTGGAATTTACTGTAGTGCATTGGGGATTCCAATATCGTACGTTTTCCAATTGAGTGGATGGCAGGTTCACGACTGACCTCGGCTATGGAAAATTTTTCTATGATTATTGAGGATCTTAATTAGATTGATTTTCCTTTATACTTGGTCTAGTGGTACAGATCAACCTTCAATATCTAGGATAGATAGAGCTTTGATTTCTCATAATTGGGAGGAACACTATCCGAATGTGATTCAACAGATATTACCTCGTCCTATTTAATTCCATTGTCCAATTCTTTTAGAGGCAGGGGGAATAGCGAGGGGGAAAAGTTCTTTCAGATTTGAGAACATGTAATTGAAGATGGATGGGTTTGTGGATAGAGTTCATTTATGGTGGAATTGGCATTCTTTCTCTAGTACACCTAGTTTTTTGCTTGCCAAAAAGTTGAAGGCTTTAAAAGAAGACATTATTCAGTGGAACCACAGAGAGTTTGGTAATGTAGGTCATCATAAGAAAAAATTACTAGCGTAATTGAAAATTTTAGATGCTAACAAAGAGGAATTTGGACTCACTAATGTGGAGAAGTGTGAGGGTTGAAGTGAGGTCCCAAGTAGAGCATCTCCTTTCCTTGGAAGAGATAGAAGTCCAAGATGTTATGTATCAAGGAAGGAGATAAAAATACTAAGTTCTTCCATAAGGTGGCTAACTCCTATAGAAGGTATAATTATCTGAGTATTTTGGAGGTGGATGGGTGATATACAAGGAGTTAGAGGTGGCTGCTCAGGTAGTATAGTTTACAAAACTTTGTATCAAGAGATAGAGAAGTGGAGGCCTTTTGTGAAGGGTTTGGAGTTTGACCAAATTAGGGGGATAGAGTGGGGATGGCTTGAAAGTAAGTTTGAGAAGGAGGAGATCATTCAAGTTGTTAGAGATATGGAAGGGGATAAAGCTCTAGGTATGGATGGTTTCTCTGTGGCTTTTCTTCATCATTATTGGAGAGTTGTGGAAAAAGACGTTTTTGCTATTTTTGAAGATTTTTATTTTTTTGATAAGTTGTCTTTGAAGAGGTTTATCAACATTATAAGTTTGAAAAATCTCTCAATGCTACTTTCGTTGCTTTAATCCCTAAAAAAAAATGATGCTCCGGCTAGGGGTGGCAATTTGTGTTCGCGTGTCAGGTTCGTGTCGTGTCAAGTCATGAATATTTTAACTACATAGGTCAACACTAACCCGACATGTTTATTAAACGGGTTAGTCGTGTCGATCTGTTTATCAGATTTTATCAAAATGAAAAAAAAAATAATTATGAAAAAACAAACAAATAAATATTTTTAATATAAAATTCAGAACTAACGAGTAATTGTATCACAAATAATCATTCAAAACTAAAGTATATCCCAATATCACAAATAATCAATCACAATATGTCAGAAGAAAATAAATCACAACAATTAATATGTTTATATACCTAGAGTTTGAAGGGCATATTAGTAAAATGTCATTTAATTAAACAGGTTAGGTCAAACGGGTTCTATGTGTTCAACACTAACCTAACCCATTTATTAAACGGGTCAGCCGTGTCAACCCGAATATGACACGAACCCGTTAAGAATCAACCCATAACCTGCTAATTTCGTGTCGTGTCGTGTCGGGTTCGCGGGTCGTGTCAAATTTTGCCACCCCTAGCTCCGGCCTATAAGCTTGGTGGGGATTTTGAATAAAATCTTAGCTAAGGTATTGGAATACCACCTGAGAGTGTGTATAAAATCTTGGCTTACTGCAAGGGTTCAAGGCTGATGGTAGGCAGGCTGATGGGCAATGTGTTTCATATTTCTTATATGCATATGATACAATTCTTTTTTGTGATGTCGATGTGGACCAAATCCTTTATGTATGAATGTTGCTACTTTGTATTGAGGTTGTGACAGGCTTGAAGGTTAATAATATGCATAAGAGTGAAATGGTTCCAATAGGGGAGGTTAATAATATGCGTGCTTGGGTAGAGATTTTGGGTTGTAGGGTTGGGACTTTGCCTATGTCTTATCTTTGCATGCCATTGGGTTTCTCATAAGTCAACTTATATTTGGAATCCTATCTTGGAAAAAATTGAGCGAAAGTTGGCCAAGTGGAAGAAGCTCTATTTGTCAAAGGGTGTTAGATAAGATTGACATTGCTTAAGAGTACATTATCTAGTCTTCCTACTTATTTGTTATCGCTTTTTACCATCTCTACTCATGTGGCTAACAAAATTGAGAAAGTTGCAAAGGGACTTTCTATGGGGTGATTCCAATTCACATTTGGTAAGATGGGATAAAGTATGTGTGCCTATGGCCAATGGTGGATTAGGAATAAGGAAACTGACTACCTTCAATACAGCTTTACTAGGGAAATGGTTATGGTGTTTTGGGGTCGAGGAGACACGACTTTGGAGGACGGTGGTAGCTTTAAAGTTTGGGGAGGAGTTGGGGGATGGACTTCTAAGTTGGGTAGGAGTGTACATAGGTGTGGTTAATGGAGAGGCATCCATATGGCATGGGAGGCTTTTAGCAAAAATACTCAATTTGAGCTTAGGGTGGGGAATAGAGTGAAATTCTGCCAACGTTAGTGGTGTTGGATCAATCTCTTCAATTGACCATCTTGGTTTTGTATGAGATTTCCCTTGATAGAGAAGCCTCAATGGACTTTTCCTTGGCAAGGCGGGGTTGGGGGAGAGGAGTTCGGATCTATGTTTCACTCGGGATTTGAATGATTGGCAGTTGGATTTAGTGGTGGATTTCCTTCATATTTTGGAATCCAAACACCTTTAACAGAAAATGGAGACCACATGAGATGGAAGTTGAAGAAAAAATAGGATTTTGACATCCATATGTTTTATAATGAGTTGCAAGGTTACTTCTTTGTCTTCTTTCCTTAGAAAGGTATTTGGAAAGTTAAGGCTTTCAAGTCGAGGGAATCAAAAGAGGTAGGGAATGACCTAAATATAACATTAGAAATAAAAAATTACATTATAATTAAGAAGGTGGTAAAGAGTGTGATTTGGATAGGAAAAGATGGTTGAAGAGAATACATGTGGCAAACTGCGATTAGTTTGTTGAGGGTTCATAGTTGATCTCAAAGTTTTGGGACTAAGGCTTGTTTTTGTTTCCAATCGAAGTCCCAACCATAGACACAAAATAATGAAAAAAAAAAAAATCACACAATGAGATTTGTTTTTCACAGGATAGATCCAAGCATAGTTGTCAAATCGCGAATCATGTCGTGAATCGATTTTTGATTTATTTATTTTTTATCGTGTATTGTATCAAATTGTGAATCATAAGATACACAAACATCTTATAAAATAATTATTGATATACATATATAAAAGGTTTATTCATTATAAATTCGAAATATATTCAACTAAGGACCAATTTAATCATTACTTATGTAATAAAATTTAACAAAGCTAACTAAATAAGGATTTTTTTTTGCAATTTAACACCAAAACACTAACAATTTTGTTAGTTAGCACGTTTTCAAAACTATTTAGGAAACTAACATCTCAAGTGTAATAAACTCGAGTTTGATGTGCTAAATCGAGTATTTTGAACACGATTTCAACATCGAGCCTTTGAGGCTCAAGTTCTATAAAGTGAAACGATGAACACTGCAAGCTGGGATGCACGGATGCGGCATCGGAGAAGCCGCACCCGCGTTTGACGCGCAAGGGACGCCGTTGACCGCGCGTCGGTGCTGCATCGGGCAGCATCTCCCACGTGTTTTTTTTTTTTTCTCCCTTGACTCTCGCCTAAAAAAAAAAAAAAAGGGTGCAAAACGCACCGTTTGAACTTAATAATAAACTCTAAAACTCTCTCACACATTCTCACTTCATCCAAACACTCTCTCTCACTCCGTCACCCGTCTCTCTTCTTTGTGTGTTCTCTCTGCGGTGTGCTTTCTTCTCTATGCTCGGCTTCACTTCATCCAAACATTCTTCACTTCGTCCAAACATTCTCAACTCAGGTATTGATATGAACTTCTTTGTGATTTGTGAATTGTGAATCTTAGTTTCTTTTCAATCTTAGTTTTATTTAGTTAATAGTTATTAGTAATTTGTGAATCTATGATTTGTGATTTGTGAATGTGTGAACTTGGGTTTGATTTATTACTCATTGTGAACCAGGCCTCATGAACTTATTACTTAATTTGATTTGTGAATCTGGAACTTGGGTTTGATTTATTATTAATTTATTTAGTTAATAGTTATTATTTGTAGGGTAAATTGAATCTATTGAATTTGCAATGGACGAAGTTACTAGCACAGAAATTTCACTTTCATCTAATCAAGAAGTGCCAAATGATGAATCTTCTCTTTGGCAGTATATGACTAAAGTAGAAAAACTACCTGGTGCTATTGTTAAATCACGTGGAAACACATACTTTAAGTGCAACTATTGTGGTATAGTTTATATGGGATCCTATTCTAGGGTTAAGGCTCATTTGTTAAAAATTTCTAGCAAAGGTATTAAAGCATGCCTTAAGACGACACTGAGCCATAGGCTGGAAATGCAGCGAATGCATGATCAAGTTGAGAATGATAAGTTAGAGAGAGAACAAAGAAGTCAAATTCCCTTACCCCCACCTCCCCCAGGCTGTGGGCCTGCTATACCTATTTCCCCATTTGGAGACTGGAAGGGAATGATAGTACAAATCCAGTTGATAGTAAAAGGAGGAAGGTGATTATGAATTCTCCTTTGGAGAAAGCATTCTAGATTAATGTTAAACATGATTTGGATAGCAGAATTGCTAGGATGTTTTACTCCGTTGGGCTTCCGTTTAACTTTGCAAGGAACCCATATTATCGTAGTTCCTATGCATATGCTGCTACCCATAGGATTCCAGGTTATCTTTCTCCTGAATACAATGCCTTGAGAACAACACTTTTGCAAAAAGAAAGAGCTTATGTTGAAAGACTTTTGAAACCAATTAAGAACTCTTAGCTTGAAAATGGTGTAAGTATAGTTTCTGATGGATGGTCAAATCCACAAAGGAGGTCTCTTATTAATATTATAACTGTATCAGATGGAGATTCAGTGTTTATAAAGGCAATTGATGGGTCAAGTGAGTTCAAAGACAAACATTATATTGTTGGGGTGTTGAAGGATGCTATAAAAGAGATTAGACATGAAAAAGTTGTCCAAGTCATCACTAATAATGCTAGTGTGATGAAGTCTGCTGGAGCTCTTATTGAAGGTGAGTATCCTAAAATATTTTGGACACCTTGTGTTGTCCACACTCTCAATTTAGCTTTGAAGAATATTTGTGCAGCAAAAAACATTGAAAAGAATGAAGTTACATGTGAGGAATGTAGTTGGATTACACGTATTGCTGATGATGCATCCTTCATACGTGTTTTTATCATGAACCATTCAATGAGGTTGGCAATGTTTAATGAATTTTGTCCATTAAAACTGCTTCAAGTTGCTGATACTAGATTTGCTTCGGTTGTTGTAATGCTGAAAAGGTTGAAGTTGATAAAAAGATGCCTTCAAGCCTCTTGGCTCAGATTGAACGCAGCGGCAAAGGCTCCAATAGTGCAGCGAAGGCTCAAGTGAAGGTTTTCCTATTCCTTTGTCTTCTTCTTCTTCTTCTTTTTCCTTTGAATTGCATGAACGAATTTGTTTGTGTAGAGATCAGTCAGTTTCATTTGATTTTTTTTATTTGGTTTTTTTTTAAGGAAATCAAGTCTATGAAACTCGATTTCTAAAATTCCAACATAGAACTCGAGTCTCCTAGGCTCGAGTTGCTATAGTGAACTCAAGTCTAAAAAACTCGAAATTTTAGTTTTTTAAATAGTTTGAAAATGTTGCTAACTAATGAAATTGTTTGAAAAATGGTGTTATTTTGCAAAAAAACCCCTTATATAAATCAAATCAACTTATGTTTATAACATGCATGTTCAAATTAATTAAACTCAGAAGTGATAATAAATTATATATGAACCAAAATAATAATATCTTTTCATGATCTTGGCTAATCAACTCCATCTAAGTTAATGTTATCGTCATGTTCAACATTTTGCAAAATTATTTTTTCATAGACATTTTCTTCATTATTATCAACATTTACTTTTTTTTTAATTCTAATAATTTTTTCTGGGCATTCTAGTTTTTTATATTCATAATAATAATAACAAAATAAAAAAGAATTATATTTTCATTTAATACATTATTAATATAGCATAAAATATAAATTTGCACATTTGCACATATTAAGTGAGTGTTATGAGTATAGTCTAAATTTTGTAGGAGAAAGAGAAGGGAGGGAAAAAAAACTCATGGACTCGCTATTTTATTAGACTCAATTAGGTTTTCCAATAATTGGAAAAATTTAATTGAGTCTTTTTCCAATTATTGGAAAACTTATTAAGTTTTCTTCTCTCTCTCGTTCTTATCTTCTCCCTCTCGATTCTCACATGTCTATGTATCATACAATGCATACAATTCACCGAAATGATATGATTCATACGATATGCACCTATGTATTGGACAACTCAAACACTTATGATACACCCTTACGATATGAAAGTTTTTGTACACAATATGATACGTATTGCATATCATACGATACTAACAACTATGGATCCAAGTATACCAGCTGAAATCATCAATAAAACTAATAAAGTGATATTTACAGAGCTAGCAATCAGTGGTGGTCCTCTTATGCCACAGTGCACAAAATTAAAAAAAAAATGGAGAAACTTTGTCTAGTAGGTAACATTGGTGGCAAGTGTATTCATAACAAGCATCACAAAGAAAACAATAGAGAAATTGACTCAAGATGGGTACATTTTGCGGCTATGGCTGGCGTAGTGAAAGAAAATTGGAAACTAGATTTAGTGCTATGACTTAACTCTAATCTATGGGGCCATGATCAGGGAAGAAAATGAGATCAAAGAATTTTAGAGCATTATAATTAAAGACATTTTTAGAGCATTATAATCAAAGAAATATAACAATCGATGAATTTCTAATCCTCTCTTACACCCTTATTTATATTAGCATCTTACCCACCAAATACTCCTAACAAAATTGGAAAGTATTAAGGTTAGAAACAAATTAGGAAAATAAAATCACGGGTTAAATTACATCAATCTCCCTTGAGATTTTACAAAATGATACTACCCCTTTGAGGTTTATATAAATGTAACAATTTAGTTTTCACTAATTGAATATTCCAATTTTTTATCTCAAGGGAGGGGAGTGTCATTATATATATATTTACACTAGCCTAACTTCAGGTGGTGTAATTTACTTGGAAATCAATTAGAGATCCTAAATCAACTAGAAGACCAATAATAAGCAAAAATGATACGTGTAATCAAATAAGGTACATTATTTGTAATATTCTTTAGCTTCCAGTTATTCTGCCAAGAATTTTGCTGTAATATATCATTTTTCATTTGCTGCTGCTGAAGCCTAGGAGTATTACTATTGAATTTTCTGAATGGGAGATTTATCACTAATAGCAATACCATTGAACGTGTAATTGGTTCATGCCTTTATTGCTCCTGCATTAAGAGTAATCAGACTTATCCATGTGTATAGATCCTGGATACAACATTCAAAAGGAAAACAAAAAAAAAATGTTACATAGATTAAAGATCAACTTTAATTGCAAGAATATATGCAATAGAGTTCAAATATAAAAGAGAATTTGGAATTGGGAAGCAAATCATTGTCAACATGTGTAACGGGTTGATTACCAGAGCATGATGGTTCAGATAACATATGGCTTGTTGCACTAGAATTAACCAACTGAAGTATCAATGTAATCAGATTGAGTATCACCTGATGCAGGAAAGGCAAGATGAAGGCCAGAAAAGCCTCAGAGAATCAACATCATGATCATAATATGACCATTTTGATTGGAATGGAAAATGCCAACCATCTCCATTTGCAGTGTGACTTGATTTTTTGTGAATTTGGCAAAGTTGTGAGTAATGATTGACATTACAATTATCAGTCACTCCAACTATCGCAGGAAAAGTTGGGATCATGTCAGTGGCCATCGCAGTTATAACCTTGGGATTTTGCCATAATGTGTGCCATTATGCGTTTGGTTTTGGTTAGGTGCTTGCTGGGCTGCTCCCTTGCCCATGGATAAGGAGGTGAGCTTTCGAATCATTGAATGGAGTTTCTTAATTTCCTGTAGTAAAAAGTAAATGGTTGGTAATCAGTTTCATTTGGCAACCCAATTTGGGTGACCAATTCAGACTCATGAACAAAGTGATTAATGGGTGCCAAATTGTCTACAATATGATTGTTATAAGTGAGATTCTTCTAGTTGATTTGGAGCTTTTCTCAGCATTTTGCATTTAGTCCCTTAGCAAGTTAAATTTGGCATGATATTGATGTTGGAAGAGTTCTTCAAGGTTCTCTCAACCTGTTTAAATGTTTGATGACTAAGAACTTGTGCATTTGAAGCAGGGGTTGGAGTTGCATTAATACAACTAAGAAGGAATTGATCTTTCTTGAGCCATTCTGTATACTTTGAGTTCAAAACTTGTCAATAATTAATGTTAAGACGCTTTAGTATATCCATCATTAAAACCATGCATTTAACATAAATAATATAGGCATAAGTTGATCCATGTGGCTTTCTGATGTAACCTTAATAATCAAAATGTGATTTGCAATATTTGTAATTGGAAAGAAAATAATTTTGGGGAATTGAAGAGAAGTCATGTGTAGAGAATTGGTGTGAGGAACTTAGAGAGAGAGAGAGAGAGAGAGAGAGAGAGAGAGAGAGAGAGAGATTTGCCGACAAAAGGTGATGAAAAGAATCAATAAAGAAAAAGGAGGAACTTCATAAGAGCCACTGGTGATGTAAGCCCATGAAGCCGATACCTTATCATAAGATAAATAAACGGAGGCTGAACAATCCAATTAGGATTAGATTTTTGCTATTATTTATACATCAAAAGAGTTGGTGAAACTACAAGCACACCAGTGTAAGCCATATGATCTACTAAATTACAGCAAAGCAATTCTTATATACAAATAATATATTACTCCTATTGTGTATGTGTGTAAGTGGAGAAATGAGGTGCTAATAGAAACCAGTTCTCAGATTGAAGGTTTTGTAAAATCACAGTACTAATCTGAAAGAAAAGAAGATACTTATCAGCAGGGAAAAAAACATAAAACAAGTTTGTAACTGGGTATAAACGGTAACGTAACCATAGAGAGCCTTCTTATTAAATCTTTAGGTTAGTGGCTTACAGTTACGTTGATTAATTTTGGTATAAGCTTTGTTGGACTCTCAGAATTGCAGTGTTGGTAAAAGACAAAACTAGTGTGTTGATAAATCTGATAACTAAGATTGAGCCCAAAATTTTTCTTACTTACGTAGCTACCCTTATGTTTCTTTTCAAGTTAGATCTTATGAATGCTGTTTTTAAAGGAGGGCGATTCCAATACAAGGTTTTTTCATAGGATGGCTAATTCTAATAGAAGGAATAATAGTATTGAAAATCTTATGATTGATGGGGCCTTGTCTTCCAATCAGGATAGGATTTCTGACCATATTGTTCATTTCTATATGAACCTTTACTCTGAGCAGCAAGAGAAGCTTCCTTTACAGGAGGTTCTAGACTTTCCAAGGATTTCTGGGGATAATGTGGATTGGTTAGAGAGACCTTTCGAAGAAACTGAGATTTTTGAAGTCATCAAGGAGTTTAATGGGGACAAATCTCCTGGGCCTGACGGTTTTTCGATGGCTTTCTTTCAAGCTTGCTGGGGGATTCTCAAACCAGACATCATGGCTGTGTTCCTCCATTTCCATGATACTGGTCAGTTTGAAAAAAGCTTGAATGCAACCTTCATTGCTCTCATTCCAAAAAAAGCTGCGGCAGTGGAGGTAAAAGACTTTCGGCCTATCAGTCTTGTTGGGGGGGTTTATAAAATTCTTGCTAAAGTTTTGGCGTCTCGTCTTCGTATGGTTTTAGGAGAGATCATCTCAGCTCCCCAGAACGCCTTTGTTCTAAATAGGCAGATTCTCGATTCCGTTCTTATTGCTAATGAATGCCTTGATAGTAGATTGAAGTCTGGTCAACCAGGATTGTTATGTAAATTGGATATTGAAAAAGCCTGTGATCACATGAACTGGGGACTTCTTTCTACCTTGCTTGAGCGTTGTGGTTTTTCTAATAAGTGGAGGCAATGGATTTCATTTTGTATATCAACGGTTCGCTTTTCCATCCTCATTAATGGTACTCCCCATGGGTTTTTTGGAAGTTCTAGGGGGTTGCGGCAAGGTGATCCTTTGTCCCCCTTATTATTTGTTCTGATTATGGAAGCAGCTGGTAGAATGTTGGATAAGGCTGTTCATGAGGGTCGTTTGTCAGGCTTTAGCATTGGAGATTCCTCCGGAAGATCTTTGATGATTTCCCATCTTCTTTTCGCAGATGATACACTGATTTTTTGTGATGCTAATATTGATCAAATTTTGATTCTCCGTATGGTGCTTATTTGGTTTGAGGCTGTGTCTGGTCTGAAGGTAAATTTGGGCAAGTATGAGCTAGTGGCTGTGGGGACTGTTCATAATATGGATCTGTTGGTGGCTGTTTTAGGCTGCAAGCAAGGTTCTCTCCCAATGAAATACTTGGGTCTTCCTTTGGGGGCAAAATTTAAGGACAAGTTTTGTAAGAGTAAGGGATTCACGGTAAGTGCTTACTACCATCTCCTAGCTGGCCATAGTGAGCAGTTTTTCCCTTGGAAAAGCATTTGGAAGCAGAAGATCCCCTCTAGAGTGGCTTTCTTTATTTGGACAGCAGCCTTGGGGAAATGTCTGACTATTGACAACTTAAGGAAAAGAAAAATTTGCATTTTGGATTGGTGTTTCATGTGCAAGTGTAATAGTGAAACTATTGACCATCTTTTCCTTCATTGCACGGTTGCTTTAGAGTTGTGGGATATGGTTTTTGGGCTTTTTGGAGTTTGTTGGGTTATGCCTTTCTCTGTTGTTGGGCTTTTGGCTTGCTGGCAAGGTCGTTTTGGTCGCCACCGTAATGGAGATCTTTGGATGGTTGTTCCTCATTGTTTGATGTGGTGTATTTGGAAGGAGAGAAATAGTAGGTGTTTTGAAGACAAGGAGCGTTCCATGCCTGATCTCAAGCTTCTTTTTTTTAGAACCTTACTTGATTGGTTTTCTGTGTGGAGAAACCATCCTTTTTCTTCTATTTTGGATTTTCTTGATTTTTGTAATGTTCGTTTTTGATTTGTTCCCCCTGTATACTCCCTGTGTACTTCGGTGTTCCTCTCTTTTTGATTTCAATGAATCTATTACTTATCAAAAAAAAAAAAAGATTGGCAATTATGAAAAGACATAGTGGTTTCATAAAATGCACCATTGCTTGCTGTGGATTCAAGTGAAAATTGTTGTCGGATTGCATTTTGTATAACCAGTTTCTTTGGATTAAACTTAACTGATCAGGTTAGATACTCTCTAGTTGGGGATGGTTCCTATATGTTTACTCACTCCCCAAAATCTAAACTGGCAATTTTGTTCATCTAGAACCTTATAACTTATGTTTAGTCAAGCTATTTAAAACACTTTCTTTCATTGGGACAAAAAATCTTTGGTGGAGAATGATGAATATTTGCTCTCTCTGTCTCTATAAAAGGTTTAGTTTTTGTAATTAGGAGACAATATATTTGGGCCCAGCACTGCTGATGCAGCTGAATCCCTAATTGAAGCTTTTGGTCCTGCCATGGAATCTGGTCTTCCGTGGGCTGCAATCTTAGGAAACCACGACCAGGAATCTACAATGAATCGTGCGGAATTGATGTCCTTCATCTCCCTTATGGATTATTCTGTCTCACAAACCAATCCATCAGCTGAAGGTCCCTCTAGTTCTCTTAAGGGAAGCATGATGACAGACATTGATGGTTTTGGCAATTATAACCTAAGAGTATATGGTGCCCCAGGTTCGCATTTGGCGAACAGCAGCATATTCAATCTTCTCTTTCTTGACAGTGGAGACAGGGCAGTTGTTCAAGGAGTTAGAACTTATGGATGGATTAAGGAATCCCAACTTCGTTGGGTCCGTGGCATTTCTCAGAGATTTCAGGTATACAAAACTAAACAGTGCCAATGCAGTTAAGACACACTTGGTCTACATTTTTTTCTCATTACATTGATCAATTTTATACTTATTTTATGCTTATAAAAATCAGGAAACAGCTAGGACTTGATTTCAGAAGAATTGAAAACTCTTTTAGACAACAAGTGATTTTGGTCTGCTAAGTTCTTATACTCTCATACTTTCTCAGAAACACAGTTAAACACATCTGAATATAGTATTTCTTCTATCTGTTCTTTTAATTCCCAGAAGGGAGGTCCCCTAGATTTAGATTTTAACATGTTGCAAGTCACACACCAACAGGGCCAAATGTCGGATACTGATCAATCTGCTGATGCTTTGCCCCCTACAATCCCAGCACTTGGATTTTTTCATATCCCAATTCCAGAAATTCGGCAGCTTTACCACAAAAAGATTGTGGGCCAATTTCAGGAGGCTGTAGCTTGCTCATCAGTGAACTCGGGAGTCTTAGAGACACTTGTCTCCATTGGAGATGTGAAGGCTGTGTTCATGGGCCATGATCATACTAATGACTTTTGTGGGAATCTAGATGGTATATGGTTTTGTTATGGTGGAGGCATTGGATATCACGGATATGGAAAGGCTGGGTGGCCAAGGAGAGCAAGGGTCATATTTGCTGAACTTGGGAAGGGGGACAAGGCCTGGATGGGAGTGGAGAGGATTAAGACATGGAAGCGTCTTGATGATGAGAAGCTGAGCAAGGTTGATGAGCAAGTCCTGTGGGACCACCGGCCATCAAGATAACTCAATTACAGTTTACTGGCACTGGAGAAATGGCATTCAGCATTCCATAATGTTGTATACGTTGTGTTAAAATTATTTTGATAAGAAACCTCCTTGTGTGATTTTACTGCATTCTTTTGCAATTTAACATTGTAAATTCAACTTGATATAAGAGGAAAGAAGCTTTAAGTGGGTATCCGAAGCTTCAATTTTGTTTAATTGTTCTTAGCGACTGCAGAATATATACTTTTTGTTTGATAGTTCAATTGATGTTTGCCAAGTTCAAGTAACTCAGGTGATTACCCAAGGCAGATTTCCTCTTGGGTCGGTGTCATTGATATCTCAGAGAATATTGAAGTTTAATATAGAATTTTTTTTTTTTAGAAGGATATAGAAATTAAGTTAACAGAATTCTATTTTTTAAAATAATAAATAGTCTTCTAGATGTTATGTTTGGTAATTAACATTTCCAAGTCCTATGTTTTAACTTCTCTTAAATCAATACATATGTTCCCACCGTCTAAGTTGTTTCTGTGATCAACCTGCACACTAAGCTTCAAGGCACTGAATGACATTGTTCTTGTCATCGTATTTCTGTCATTTTTTATAGGAATATTTCTGTCATTTGATCCTTCTGTTCATTGCAAAATCCTAGCACAATTATATGAAATGAATTTTTATTGATTTATTGATCTATTGATGGTTAAAGTATAATTATAACTAAAAAAGTGGGACTTCAAAAAACTGTAAACAAAAAAGTTAAAAAACTAAAAGAAAAGGTCGTACCCAAAAAGTATCACCAGGGAAGCTATACGGCTGTGGAATAAACGAATCTAATCCTTCAGGTTCACCCACAAGCAATGACTCTCAAACCGGTATTCTAGCCTAGCAATTTGTTGATAAGTGATAGCATAATCTATAACAATGGCATTTTTCTCACATATGCCATTACTAGATGTAAATATTTGAGTCTATACACTTTGTTAGGATTTTAGTAATGCAATCTTACTTCAATTCCAGAATCTGAAGCAGACCCACATGAACAAACACATAGGAAAAAGTATTAAAAATGTGAAATTGCTTCCGAAAACAAATAATAAAAAAAGGGAAACAAAAAATCACGGAAGTGAACCAACCTGCTTTCGTTTCTTGGGCTCGGCAATGAACGGAAATTTAGTAAGTACATGCATTTTCAGGTTCTCGAAAAAAAATGGTACATATATTTTAAAAAAAAAATAAAATTTTGATGAAATTTTTACAAGATTAATAGGTATAAGCTTCATTTTTCTCACTCTATGCACCACCTTTGCAAACAAAATTCGGGGCTTGAAAATGAAGCCGTAAAGCAAGTCTGACTGTTTGGTTTTATGAGCGAGCCAAACGTCTTCTGCTTCATCACCCCCAAAAGGGCAAACAAGTTTTCTTGCCTAGCCTAGCCTAGCCATTAGAGAGAGAATAGGGGTTTTAAGAAACAAAATTGAGAATCAAAAACCCTAACAGAGGCACTCCATGGTTTTTAACTCGGTGAGCGATAGAGAATGTGAGATACTCAGTATAGTATTTACTATTTAGAAAATGCTAACGGATACTCTTAGGATAGTGGTTAACAATTCATTTAAAGAAAGTTTTTATGGAAAAAGAAAAAAAAAAATTAACAGCTTTTTCCATTTTCCATTAAAATTATGTCAAAAATTTTCTAAAGTGGATTGTTAACCATTGCCATAAGGGCACCCGTTAGTATGATTCTTATTGTTTAGAGAATTTTTTTTTTTTTTTGGTAAACCTAAGAGAAGAGAAGAAAGTGATAATTAATTTAATTTAATAAGGGGTGTGGGGAGAGAGAGGTATTTTTTTGGGAGTGTGGAGAGAGGTGTTTTTGGGAAAGAGAGCCATTGGAACTTGGAATGGCTGTGGGTACTATCTTTGTATTTTTTTATATAAAAAAATAAAATAAAATAAAAAACCCTAGAGTTTTTTTTTTTTTTTTTCTTTTAAAAAAAAAAAAAAAAAAAAAAAAAAAAAAAACCTCATTTCCTGTCTTACTATCGGTAGGCTTTTACCCCCAACAACATAAGGGTTAAATATACAAAAATAATTGCCATGAACCTTGGACAATCTGCCACTTGAGTCTGACTTAGGACATTATCAATTGTTGCTGTCTTGGCTCATTTTCCATGTTTTCAATCCCTACACAGCAGGCCAGAACATTAGGAACATTAGAAACTACTTATAATTGCCATTGTACATTAGCACATGTCACAGCCTATGTCTTAGCAGATTATAGGGCTTTTGCCCATCAACGTTTTGGGAGGCTTGGCTCATGCTTAAGCCATCCCCCATCAGTCACACAACCCACACAGCCTGTCCACATGTAGCACACACATAAGGTAACTGCCTATTAGCCCACTAGCATCTATCCATGCATTAGGCTAGCACCCGCCAGCCCATGCCTTGCATATAGCATTTGATTGCACATCATCATGGCAGTCCAGCCTTGCCTTGCACACAAGCCACCCAACTCGCACACAAGCAACAAGCCACCAATGCCATGCACCACTACATAGGGTTGACACCATCTGCTACTGCCCATGATGAAACCAACTCTGCCCACCATGGCCCTCCTATGCCATGGCCTTAGGGAATCATATGGAGCAAGGTACCTTCACATACTGCCCCCATACATTGCTCATTGATTCAACTCGAGTTGGGGAATCGGGCATGTCCCCTTTAAAGAGCACTTAGGAGCATTTAGAATTTGGCATGAGGAGACATTGGTTTGTTAAGCAGACATAAAGCCATATGATTGGCCCAATGCTGCCCAAGCACCATTCTTCCTCATGCCATCATCATCAACCACTAAAGCTCATTTTTTAATGGGTCACTAGAAATGGGTTGGGTTGTAATGGGAGGATGAGTTTTTTAATGAGTCAGATTTTGTATTTTGATTTTTTTAGTATTGAATTTGATGCCACGTCACTTAGAAATTTGTCATGTCATAATTCTGTTAGCCACGTAGGCATTAGACTAATGGTTATTAATAGAAGAACCAATTGTGCTCATTTTTTAAACTTGAGAAACCAATAGCATTGACTTTAAACTTGAGGGACTAATAGCGCTTAGTAGGCAAATTTCAAAGATTAATAGTGTAGTTTCGCTTATATTTTAGGTAGAATCAAAGTGGTAAATACTATAGATAAATCTTAGTAACTATTTAGTCTCCCCACTTCTTTATGTGACGTTGGTTTAAATCATTAGGAGTAGTGATGGGATAGAATTAATTAGCGCCTATGTGTTAGAACATTGGTCTCTCTTTATTGTTTTTCTGTATGTGTTTGTTTTTAAATATATATATATATATACACACACACGTACTTATTTATTTATCATCTTTCTAAATTTTAGAGAGGATAGCAAATTTATCTAGTTTTCTTTGAACATGTAAAAAGATGTCCAAAGTAATAACAATATTTCTCTATTTTTAATAAAACAAAACATAATAGTTGATTCTTTTGTACTTAAAGATAATATCAATTATGATAAAAGGATAATTATATTTGAAAGATTTTTTTTGGTTAAAAATCTCTTTTAGAGGGCTAACTACTAGGTTTTTGAAGGTCACTATTTCATATACTCATTTTAGAGGGCCATTAGATTAGGTGAGATATTTTTGGAGGGGCCAAGTCAAAATTATGAATCGTGAAAAAAAAAACTTCATAAATAACATATATTATACAAAATTTTCTGACAGTTTATAATAAGAATCTTGTTTAGTTTTTTTTTTTTTATTTTTTTTATTTTTTTTATTATTTTAAATTATGCTTGCGGAAGTATAATTTACTAAGAGACAAAGAAAGTATAAATTAAGATGAAGTATAATGGTCATCTTAATTCGTTAATAAAAAACAAATATGTGATATTTACAATTTGAGCATTTTTCTTTTCACCTCAAAATATATCTTATGTAAAGGTAAAAAGATTTAGATTTTACACTAATTTGTAGGTAAAATGTAATAGGTTGAAAATTGTCTCAAATTCCTATTTGGCCTTAATTATTTACTTGGCTTTTCTTTGTGTATTTGGGAATGCTATTGCATAGGTAGCGGTATTAGAACCCAAGGTTGATCCTTGTATAGTTTAAGAGAAAGTTTTGTACTAGTTTGCAATTGGTCGATATAGGCGTGCATGAATTTGACTATGTAAACAATTACCATCTTACTTGAAAAAGAATGGCTTTGATTAAGGCGGAATTGTTGTGACTATGAAGGAAAATTGTTCAATGAAATTTGAGATAAGGTAGAGATTTTTTAGATATTGTCTCAAATTCATATTTGGATTTGGTTACCTCTTTGGCTTTTCTTCGTATAGGAAAGTTGTCTTGGTTTTCTTTTTGTGGTTGTATTTATGTGCAAGGAATGTCTATTTATTATCAAGCAGCAAATAATGTTCTCGTCCACCAATGAATAGGATTTGAAAGCTTATATTAACGAAAGAAAGCCAATAATGGAGGAATATTATTTTAGGAAAAAGATTAGCTCCAAACCAAGTTGGTAGAATCTCCTCTACTATATTATGTAGCGATTTACAAGACTATTCATATGTAATAGTTAAACATGTCATATGAATAATTAAAAAAGTCGTGACTAAATTACACATGGATAGTTTCTTTTATCGCTATATAATGGGTTGGTGGAAGATAGTTGCAAATTAGTTTGAAGTTAAACCTTATCCATTATTTTATATTTCCTTGAGTGTATGATATGATTACATCACATTTTAGAATTCAAAAGTCTTAAGTCTCTATGTATCAAGAATTGTAAAAATATATAATTAAATTATACGAGAGAGTGATTATTGGAAGAGGTTGTAAGACTGCTTCCTTAGAGGGCTCCAATAGAGATGGTGGTTGACAAATACCGAATTTGGTATCTTAAGAGTGATTGCTCGGTGGATATTGTGTGATTGTTTCATTAGAACATCCCAATATTAACAATGCTTGACTAAAGTAAGATATGGTAATATTGGGACTGACGTAATTTGGTATTTTACCTTTATTTTTGCTAATAATATAGACACTAGACTAAGGTTTGGTGGGCTTGATGTAGAGTTTATATTTTTAGATTGGCAACTCTAGGGTATATTTTTTGTGGCCCAAGCCCAAAAGGTTTGAATTATGAGCCCAACGAACTTAGAACAATGAATTTGTAGAGAATGAGCGAAAGAACTAGGCTGATTGTGGACTAAGCAATAGTTAACTATGGTATTAAGAAGAAACTAATAAAAAACACACTTCATAGTCTTTCAATTCGATGTCCGAAGAGGAATATCATTCAATGAAAAATTCATACAACTCTCCAAAAAGTCTCCCCCCTTTTCTTTGGAAGCTCTTCTTTTATATAGCATCCTCCCTCATCATCTTCATCGTCCACCTGTTCTTCATCTAAGTGTCCACTTGAGTATGTGTCACGTCAGATTTCTTCCTTAGCTTTCCGTGAGTGGTGGTAGTTGGATTGACACTGTTTAGGGGTCTTCTCCACATTAATGCAGCCAGAAAAGCAGATGTAGTGCATTTAATGTGGTGGTGGCAGCTTTTCCTTTTAGATATTTCTCCATTCTTCTTATCTCCAGGCATGTCCAAAACTTATCCAGATTGTTGAAGTCATTAGTAAGCTCATTCAAACCCCCCAGATATTTATTTGACCAAGAATCTTTACATCCGAGGAGAATGATCTCTTCGGAATGCTGGTGCTCTATTCAGACGGATCTTTTTCACTCCCAAGTATCTTTCTTTCATGCGGAGTACTCCTCAATAATTTTAGCCTCTTCAAACATACAGTAATCTTCACATAGGGTTTTGGGCTCAATATATAAGCTTGAGTTTTTGCCCCCCACAATAGCCCCTCAAAATTTTAATTTTTCCCTTGCATCCGAGGCGAAAAAATAAGATTTTGATTTGCTACAAAGTAAAAGTCAAAAATATAAAAATATCTTAGTTCACACGTGTAGGAGCATAGATTTGTGCACTTCATAACTGCTGTTGCCGTTTCAAAATTTCCAAAGCGCTATTAATTACTCCAGGCAACGTTTTGTCTTTGCCATCTAACGGTGGACTAATGATCCAACGGACGTGGTTCTTCCTCGGAATTTAGGCGGGATAACTCCTATCTCTTCACTTGTCTCTATATAAAGTCCTAGAGGAGGTTTTTCCTCCTTTACTTTACATATTCTCAGACTTTCCAGCGAACAAAGGCATTCAAATCGACCAAACTCTACAATCATCAAATCCAAAATCTACAAGCATCTCCACGAATTCAAAGATCATTTTCCGATCCTGTTTGTGTAAGTTCTCATATACTCGTCTTTAATCTTCTCCTCGGACACCATTCTTGAACTTTGAGTAGTCGCCCCTTAGTCACTGCGTTTAGAGTCCCTCCTGTCTCGTTTGTTTAAGATGGGTAGATACTAGTATCTGGTGGACAGCCCCGCTCAGATGGAGAAGTTTAGGACCATATATCGCATACCTAAAGATGTGGGTTTGAGATATAGCCCCCCAGAAAAAGTACCAACAGATCGGAAAGTGAGTGAAGTGATAATCCCCATCATCGCCTTCTTGGAAGGAGGAATGACTATTCCTATGGGTCCCATCACCACTAACTACCTTCAAAACCATAGGCTTAGCCCCGAGCAATGTGCGCCCAATGTCTTTAGGGTTTTAGGAGCCATCGATGATTTGAACCGCCATCTAGGCTTGGGACTCACCTGGTGGGATGTGGTACATATGTACGAGTGCCACAGTCAGAAAGGAGCGGGATATTATTTGAAATCCCGATCCGACGCTGTTAGGCTTGTCTTTTGCCTTCCCAAGTCTAACAAAGGGATGAAAGACGACTATCTGATCGTCTCGGGTGCCTGGTATGATGGTCTTCACTGCCTAACCCAACTAGGAGAGCCAGGTGGGGCCATCCTAGATTTAGGCTTGCTAACAGTAGATTTAGGATTGACATTTCTTTGTAACTTTGTCTTCTCGGTCTTGTTATTTTCAAGCTTCTGACTAAGTTTTGTTGCGATGTTGATAGATAAAAACCACGTCTTTCCTCGGCGGAGTCTTACTAATACCGCCGTGCTCAACTACCTATTACGATTGGAGATTTTTATGAGTGAAGACGGGCAACTTCGGTCGGTTCCCCTCATTCTCGGTTACACGCCCAAACTGTCCGATTTCCAGCCGGTCGGAAATGTGATAAGACAAGGAGACTATCGCCTCAACCGAATCGATGTTGCTTGGAAGGATTTTTTGGCTCCGTTCGACCTTCCCCCAGTGCCACATCCAAAACTGCAGGGTATACCTTTGCTCGTCCAGCCGGTTCAATAGATTCCCCTTGAGCCAGTAGCAAGAGGCGAGGGTGTTGATTTTTCGACTTCATCACTCGAAGAGCAAATCGACAAATTCACCTTCGGAAAGGCTTCAGAAGGGGTTCAAGTGATACGCGTTTCGGACGCCGAGGAGGAAGTTGATAGACAATCCAGTGTCCGCCTCCTATCTTAATAATAGCTATTCTAAAAGTCTCTTCGGACGAAGAAGATGATATGGCAAGTTTGAAGGAGCTAATGAAGAACAGGAATAAGAAGGCTGGACCCAAGGATACTGGGACGTCTCAGCCAGTTGTCAGTCTCCCTCCACCACCTCCCCAGATTCCCGCTGATCTGGGCCTAAAACCCATGCTAGATATGAAGAAGAAGAGGCCCATCACGATCGAGGAGGATAGGGAGGTGGTGCCTACAAAAGGCACAAAGCAACAGAAGGTGGACAAGGGCCAGCGGGGCAAGAGGGCTTTGTCCACCGAGAGCTGAGACGAAGCTCTCAACGTTGAGGTGCGCCGAGGGCCGCGCACCTGGTCCCCCAAACTGGAGCTGGACGGCGCTCCCATCCCCTGGGATACTTTCCTTAGGAACTTCCATGGGGGGAGGGCAGGTTTGGTTGCTGAAGCCCTAAAGCAGCCACTCCTCATTTCAAAGGATATGGAGTCTTACAGGTGCTTTAGCCAGTATGAACTCTTTTTATCCCTAAAAAGGGATTTGGCCATGGTAAGTAAACCAGTCCCTTCTTTTTATTAAAATGTTGATCAATTTAGTTAGAAAATCCTTTCTACTTTGTATTGAAATTCTTTCTTCTGCTATACAGATTACCCAGCAAGTTTACGTGGCTGACGAATGGAACAAAAGAGCCTTCAATAAGGCCCAAGCCGAGGCTCACACTCGGTCTGAGGTCGAGAAGTCCCTGGGTAGTTTGAAGGAATATTACTCTTGGCTGTCCGAGCAGCTGAGAGATATGACAAGCCAAAGGGACAATATAGACACTGGCCTGAAGACCGCTGAAAAGCAGGTCAAAGAACAATGTAAGCAATTGTGCATGACTGAGATCTATTTGGAGTCAGAGAGAGAAACGGTCAAAGGTCTTCGTGTCGAGCTAAAGAAAGCCAGGGAAGCTGTTTAGCTAGATGAGAAAAGGGCTCAACTGGCCAAGGAAGCAGTAGAGGCTGAGAGACAAGCAGCCTATACTCTTGGGGTGGAGCAGACCCAACTTAGACTTACTAAGAAGTTCGCGAAGGTTTGCAAGGAGTATTGCGATGTGACTTGGGAGAAAGCCCTTGATGCTGCTGGGGTTCCTCAAGACGCTGACTTGAGGTAGCCTAAGAGCATTTTCTACCACCCAGATGTCCGTGAACTCACAGAAGATCCAGAGCAGCCGGTAGTTGACCAGACCCTCCCTGATCCTACCGAGGCACCCCAAGAGTCTGGTCAGATTGGAGACCAGGGCAAGCAGGCTGAAGATCAGATGAAGGAGGTTGCCACCCAACCCAGCCATGCTGATGACCCTTTGGCCTCTCAGACGAAAACTTAGATGCCTAGGGATTTCTATTTCGTACTTGTATTAGGTTTTTTTTTTTATTTATTTATTATTTTTTTTTATTTTTGAAAGAAATTGCATTGTACTTTTCTTTTTAGTTAATGAAGTTATTCTCCTATATTCTGTTTTCATCGCGTTGGTTATGAAATTTACTATTTTAGTACAGTTAGATTTAACAACAATATCAAATCAGTGATGTAAACGTCTTATCTAAATACTAGAAGGACAAAGTCATACAAGAGTTATTAACAAACATAAACTACGATGAATAATGTGAAAATATTACGGATTTTCTTGGATTCTCGGATTATTTCAATATTTAAGACTACAAAACGAAGGTATTTAAACATGATTCGTTAAATTTAAATTTTGATAATTTAAATTTGTAAATGAGCGTTAACTAACCTAAATCATCTGGTCCGAGGACTACATGCACGATTGGATTTAAGTTTAAACGCTTAGGAAACTCGTGAACGAGTATTAACTAACCCAAATTATTTAGTCCGAGGAAAGTTTAAACACTTAGGGAACTCGTGAACAAGTGTTAACTAACCAAAATCATCTGGTCCGAGGACTACAGGCATGATTAGATTTAAGTTTAAACACTTAGGAAACTCGTGAACGAGTGTTAACTAACCCAAATCATCTAGTCCGAGGACTACATGCATGATTGGATTTAAGTTTAAACACTTAGGAAACTTGTGAACGAGTGTTAACTAACCCAAATCATCTGGTCTGAGGACTACAGGCATGATTGGATTTAAGTTTAAACACTTAGAAAAGGTCCAAAAATTTTACATAATAAATTGGCACAATGATTAAAGTAAAGACTTGATTAATAATAATACCTTTTAAGGTTATTCACATTCCAAGGGTGTGGTATTACGTGACTATCCAAATCTTTCAAAAAATATGCCCCAATGCTAGCCCCTGAAGTAATACGATATGGCCTCTTCTAGTTGGGCCCTAACTTTCCCTAAGCTAGATTCTTTGCAGTGCCCATAACTTTCCTGAGCACCAAATCGCCAGGTTCTAGAGGCCTTAGCTTTACGTTGGCATCAAAATCCTGCCTAAGCTTCTGTTGGTAATGTGCTAATAGGACAATTGCATTTTCTCTTCTTTCTTTAACCGGATCCAAACTCTTTTTTAGCTGCTCATTGTTGCTGGTCGGACTGAACAAACTAGTCTTCATAGTTAGGAACCCAGTCTCAAGAGGTATGACAGCCTCAGCTCCGTAGGTCATTGAAAAGGGGGTTTCCCTAGTAGACCTACGAGGTGTAGTTCTGTATGCCCACAGTACGTGTGGCAGTTCTTTCACCCATTTGCCCTTTGCGTCGTCTAGCCTCTTTTTCAATCCATTAACTATGACCTTGTTAACTGCTTCTGTTTGCCCATTCCCCTAGGGATAGGCAGGGGTGAAGTATCTGTTTGTGATTCCCAGTTCACCATAATAACTTCTGAATGCTTTACTATCGAACTGTAAGCCATTGTCTGAAATGAGTGTATGAGGAGTCCTAAACCGAGTGACAATATTCTTCCACATAAATTTCTGTACATCTATGTCTCTGATGTTGGCCAGAGGTTCAGCTTCAACCTATTTGGTAAAATAGTCTGTGCCGACCAGAAAATACTTCCTGTTTCCTGCGGCTTTGGGGAATGGGCCCACGATATCTAAACCCCATTGAGCGAAGGGCCATGGGCTAGATAACGAATTAAGGGTTCTCTCTGGCTGATGAATGTTTAGGGCAAATCGTTGACATTGGTCGCACTTCTTGACATATTCATGGGCTTCTTTTTGCATATTCGGCCACCAGTAACCTTGGGTAATGGCTTGATGAGCCAAGGACCTACCTCCAGTGTGGCTCCCACAGATTCCTTCATATAGCTCTTCCAGTAATAACTCAGTTGCTTCAGGATGCATGCATAATAAGTACGGTCCTGAATAGGAACGTTTGTATAATTTCCGGTCTTCGGATAGCCAAAATCTAGTCGCTTTCCTTCGAATTTTGTCAGCTTCGCCCCTCTCTTTGGGCAAGATATCCTCCTCCAAGAATTTAATTATGGGATCTATCCAGCTAAATTCTGCCCTGATTTGGTGAATTTGGGCTACCTCTCTTCGTGACTCTACAGGTCCATGCAGGTCCTCCATGAGGATAACTCTCGGTAAACCTTACGTCAAAGAGGTGGCGAGCATGGCTAAGGAGTTGGTGTGCATATTACCATTTCTGGGGATATGCAACAAGTTAAAAAATTCGAATCCTGACTGCAGGTGCTTAACTCAGCTCAGGTATCCCTGCATTCTCTCATCCTTCGCTTCAAACTCACCTTGTACTTGGCCAACGACTAATCTTGAGTTCGAGAACACCTCTACTAACTTTCCTCCCATTCTTCACACCATAGCCATTCCCACTAGTAGAGCTTCATACTCCGCCTCATTGTTTGTTGCCAAGAAATCCAATTTTAGCGACTTTTCAATGATGATTTTTTCAGGGGATATCAGCACTAGCCCCACTCTAGAACCTTTCTGGTTCGCTGCACCATCCACATACATTTCCCAATGCGAGGGGCTTTGTTGAGAAATCATGCTAACCGATTTTTCATCCATGTCCGACGTCGGCGTTATTTCTTCTACCCTAGGCTCCGTGAACTCAACCACCAAATCCGCAAGGACCTAACCCTTGACCGATGTACAAGGCATGTACCTGATATCAAAAGCTCCCAAGATGGTGCCCCACTTAGCAATCCTCCCAGTGTAATCAGCACTCCGGAGTATGGACTTGAGCGGGAGCTGGGTGAGAACAATAACCGTATGAGCTTGGAAATAATGAGGGAGTTTCCACGTACCAAGCACCACTGCCAGGATAGCTTTCTCCATTGGCAAGTAACGAATTTCGGCCTCATGCAGCGACTTACTTACATAGTAAACCGGCCTTTGCACACCGCGATCTGCTCGTATTAATGCCAAGCTCATAGCATAAGGAGCCACAACAATGTAGGCAAATAGGACTTTGTCTGGTTTAGGACTAGATATGATGGGTGGCCGAGTGAGATAGTCCTTAAGTTGCTGAAAAGCCACAACACATTCTTCAGTCCACTCAAATCCCTTCCACTTGTTGATCAATGAGAAGAAAGGTCTACACCTATCTGCTGATCGTGAGATGAATCGATTTAGGGTAGTAGTCATTTCGGTCAACTTCTGAACCTCTTTAGGATTCCGAGGAGCCTGTAGATTGTGGATAGCCTTTATCTGATCGGGGTTAACCTCTATTCCCCTGTGAGTCACCATGTACCCCAAGAACTTGCCTGACCCCACATGAAACGAGCATTTGGAAGCGTTTAGACGTAGCTTGTGCCTTTTTAGAATTTCAAAAATGTTTTTAAGATCCTTTACATGTTCCAAAATGATCTTGCTTTTCATCACCATGTCGTCTATATAGCCTTCAATACTTTTGCCCAACTACGGCTTAAACATCCTCATCATCATCCTTTGGTAAGTAGATCCTGCGTTTTTCAACCTAAAGGGCATCACCTTGTAATGGTAGTTACCAATAGGGGTGACAAATGCAGTCTTCTCCTGATCGTCCAGGGCTAGCGGTATTTGATGGTAACCTTGGAAGGCATCCAGGAAACTCATCCGAGGGTGGCCGACCGTGGTATCCACCAACTGATCAATTTTCGGCATAGGGAATGGGTCCTCAAGACATGCCCTATTTAAGTCAGTGAAGTCTACACACACTCGCCATTTTCCATTCTTCTTCTTCACTACCACAGTGTTTGCTAGCCATTCAGGATAAAAAATCTCTTTAATAGCTCTAGCTTGTTTCAGCTTTGTTACTTCTTCTCTTATTACATCAGCATGCTCCTTAGATGGGCACTGAAGAGGTTGCTTCTTAGGGGTGACCAATGGGTTGACCTTCAAATGGTGGTAAATGAATTCTGGATCCACCCCTGGGGCCTCGTAAGCATTCCAGACAAACACATCAAGGTTTCTTTTAAGGAAAAGTACTAGCTCTTCTCTTTTTGGTAGAGGCGTCTGAGATCCAACTTGAAAGAACCTTTCGGGATTGTCTCAAATTAGAACTTTTATTAAATCCTCACATCTAACGCCTTCATCTAGATCTTCGTCGGGCGATACTCGACTTTTTAATTGCTATAATTCTCTCCCATCCCCAGCCGAGGATTCAGTTTCGGGCTTGTGCTGGATGGCAGCCACCAAGCATTGTTTAACTGAGGATTGATTTCCCCGGATTTCACAAACTTGCCATTCAGATGAATATTTAACTTTTTGATGCAAAGTAGAGGAAACAGCCCCTAGCGTATGTAGCCAAGGTCTGGCTACAATTACCGTATAAGGGGAATACACATTTACAACAATGAAATCTACCTCCACTACTTCCGAGCCAGTTTGTACGGGTAACCGTATTTGGCCCTTCGGGGTGACGATTCTTCCCTCAAAGCTAACCAGGGGGGAACTGTATAGTCTTAAGTAATCAGGTTTTAGGTTCAGCCCCTTGTAAAGGTTGGGGTACATTATCTCTACCGCGCTACCCTGGTCTACCATTACCCTCTTCACATCGTATCCTCCAATTCTGAGGGTGACTACTAGAGCGTCATCATGGGGTTGGATGGTTCCAATCTTGTCTTTGTCCAAAAAGCCTAAAACCGGTTGAATATCCGGTCTAGCTTTCTTCGGATCTTGGCCAAATTCTCTTACCGGTAACCGGGCTACCGACATAACCTTTGACGACCAGGATCCTGTTCTCCCCGGCACGGCGAAGATGACGTTGATAGTTTCTAGTGGGGGCTTTGAAGAATCATTCCTCTGGGGCTTAGAATTCATTTGACCTCCTCGACTGCTAGAGTGATGCAAGAGGTGTCTTAATTTACCTTCGCGGACCAGTTGGTCCAAATGATCCCACAAACTTCTACAATCTTCTGTGGTATGCCCATGATCTTGGTGGTATTGACAGTAGAGATTATGGTTACGCCTTTCAAGGTTCCCAACCTTCTTGTTCGGCCACTTGAAGAATGGTTCATTCTTAACTTTTTCCAAAACCTGGTGCACTGGCTCTTTGAATATAGTATTAACTGCTTGAAGGTTTGTTGATCCTGACTGCCCAGCAAAATCTCTCCGTGGTTTGTTGTTATTGTAACGGTTCGACCTGAAATCCCTCATCTCCTAGGAGATAACCTTATCCTTTCCTTTCCCTTGCTGTTGATATTCTTCTAATCTTTTATATTTTTCAATACGGTCCATGAGTTGACGCATGTTAGTAACGGATTTACCAGACAAGAACGTCCTTAAACCATGGTCAGTAGGGAGGCTGAGCTTGAACATGTCGAGGGCCATTGCATCAAAGTTGCCCTCCATATCATTAAACATCTCCCAGTACCTATCCGAATACGCCTTCAGGGTCTCAACCTCCTGCATGCTCAAGGATAGCAGAGAAGACAAGGGCCTGGCCACTCTTTGGCATGTGACAAAATGTGAACAAAATGCTTGAGTGAGCTCTTTGAAGGAATTGATGGAGTCTGCCTTCAGGCTGTCGAACCACCTCATTACCACTGGTTCAAGACTAGAGGGGAAAACCTTACACATCAGAGCTTTATCTCTGGAGTAGACAGCCATCCGTTGATTAAAGTGGCTCACATGCTCCACAGGGTCTGTTCTACCATTATAGATGGTGAATGTAGGCTAGTTAAAATGCCGAGGAAGTCTCACTTCTTCAATCCTACATGTAAAGGGTGATCTAGAGACTTGATTCAAGGCCTTGCTCATGGCATCATTCCCTACACCTCCACGTGATGGGCTTTCGAGGTTGCCTTTTGTGACGGTGCTCCTCTTCATAGGAAAAGGATTCACTGATTGGAGTCTGAGATCTCTGCTCGTAAGTGACATCTTGCTTGTTACCCCAATCCTCATCAGAATATGAAGAAATCCATTTTCTCTTCGCATGGCGCAACTCCCTCTTTAGCCTCTCAATTTCTAGTTGCATGTTGTTCTTCTCTGCATGAGACACGTGACTTCCTCCATGTGGTTGACTTCGCTCAGGGTGCGTAGTATGCACACTGCCTTCGCGATCTTGTCTCTGCTCCAGATTAAGAAAAGGGTCTATATGCTAGGACGCCCTAGATTCTGCTGGTTGTTGCCCTGACTCAGCCATTATCAATTGTTGCTTCCACTTTTGCTCAAGCTCTTCCCATAGACGGCGCCAATTGTAGGGTATATTTTTTATGGCCCAAGCCCAAAAAGTTTGGATTATGAGCCCAACGAACCCAGAATAATGAATTTATAGAGAATGGACGAAAGAACTAGGCTGATTATGGACTAAGCAATAGTTAACTATGATATTAAGAAGGAACTGATAAAAAACACACTTTACAGTCTTTCAATTTGATGTCCGAAGAGGAATATCATTCAATGAAAAATTCATACAACTCTCCATAAAGTCTCCCCCCCTTTTCTCTAGAAGCTCTTTCTTTATATAGCATCCTCTCTCATCATCTTTATCGTCCACCTGTTCTTTATCTAAGTGTTCACTTGAGTATGTGTCATATCAGATTTCTTCCTTAGCTTTTCGTGAGTGGTGGTAGCTAGATTGACACTGTCCAGGAGTTTTCTCCACATTAATGCGGCTAGAAAAGTAGATACAATGCATTTAATGTGGTGGTGGCAGTTTTTCCTTTTAGATATTTGTCCATTCTTCTTATCTCCAAGCATGTCCAAAACTTATCCAGATTGCTGAAGTCATTAGTAAGCTTATTCGAACCCCCCAGATATTTATTTGACCAAGAATCTTTACATCTGAGGAGAATGATCTCTTCGGAATGTTGGTGCTCTCTTCGGAAAAATCTTCTTCACTCCCAAGTATCTTTCTTTTATGCGGAGTACTCCTCAACAATTTTAGCCTCTTCGGACATACAGTAACCTTCACATAGGGCTTTGGGCTTAATATATAAGCTTGAGTTTTTGCCTCCCACAGCAACCATGAACAGATGTAACCTCTTAGAATTTAGTTTGTTTAGTTGATTAGTGTTGAATTAATCCTTGGAACAAGAAAAATCAAGAAAATAGACTACTAGAAGATTGCATTTTGACTGCAGCTTGACATGTCGAAAATCACTTATCACGACCGATCAAACTGCAATTCTCGACTTATCGAGTTTTGTGCAAATTTGAAAATTCAACTAATTTTCTCAATCATTTGATCTAGGGTTTTGATGGAATTTAAGTAAATATAAATACAAATCCTAGAGCACGTTTTTGGATACACAAGAGGGTAGTATTATGTACATAGATTTGGAGTTTTTCTAAATCCTTTTAAATCTATAACTGGAAACTACGTAAAAACATCAGATCTAGTTAAAAAAAGAAGTTGTTGTAGTTAGTTAACCATAATTCCTGATCAAATCTTTAAGCAGTGATCTCAGAGTCACGAATAGGGGAGTTCATGTGCAACAGTCCATAATAGAAGAGTCTAAGGATTAAAATCTACATGTGGTCACACCAGTAAGTATAATATGAGATAGTAGTATATTTAGAGTTAAGTCTATTGTACAAACTTCAATTCTATTAATGGATATGTTGCCTTGAGGATTTTTTAAGTTAAATCATTCCCATATTTTTAATAGAGAGACGGGTAGTTTTATTGGTTTTCCTAGGTCATCATTTTTGTTGTCTATGTGTTCTATTCTTGTGTGATATGTTAATCGATTTCTTCAAGGGTGTAATTGATTAATTAGTTATTTGGTTAAAAGTTGATTAATTTTGTGACAATCGTGGCCTAAAACTCTAACATTGACCAAGGTTTTGCTCATATTTATAAAAGAATAGTTTGATAGTTTTTTAAAGGTTGAAAAGATACCCATAAGTGAGAGTTATGCAAGAGAGGTTAAGTCTTGTAAGCCTTATTGAGTATAGTGGATTTGACCTCTGTGTGTGTGTGAAGGTAGGTTGTTTGTTGAACCACGTAAATTATGGTATTCTATATATTTGTATTTGTTTAATTATTTTTGTCTTTATTATTATTGATTTTGCATATTGGGAGAGTTGTTGCCAACAAGTAGTATTAAACCTTCCATTATTGCACAACAAATAGTTAAAGAGCTTCTGTTGTTATACATCATGTTTAACTATAATTATAAAATGAGTAATACAGATGCGGTAGACACAAAATGATCTTTATTTTATTTTGCACATCAATTGTATTTGTTAGGTTCTAAATGTTTAGTTTGTTGGCAAACTGTGTATATAAACTTGTATAGGTATAGATTATAGTGTCTGTAGGTCATATTAGACATTGCTTAAAGTGCTGCATGTCAGAATTCAAGAACATAAAACCAGTAGGTTCAAGAATTCAAAATTAGACAGGTTCGATAGATTGAGAAGAAGTTTCGACCGATCGAGATGCGATTTTGCAGATTTTAAATAAAGCCCAATAGCTTATTAAATGTTTAGGGTTTTAGTTCAGATTTACTTCATATATAAAGAAAACCCTGAAACACGTTTTTCAAGTCTTGAAGAGCTACTCTTTTGAGATTTGTGAGGTTTTGTGCCTTCTACTATTTCAAGCATCTACTAGAGATCATTCTTATACCATAAGTACCAATGGAACAAAGTTGTAGCCTAAGCTTCAGATATCAAGCGTATTGAAAAGCAAAACATGAACTGGAAGTTCATGTTGGAGTAGATTTATGTCAAAGAAGTCTGAGGTTTTTAGAGCTGGGTTTGATAATCATAGTTAAGTTTACTACAAATTAAATATTCTTGATTGTAAACTTCTATTTGATAGTGGACAGTTCTTCTTGGGATTGGTTCCTCTAGGTTTTTTACCTTCAAATTAATTTGTTTCATTGATTTTCCTGAGTCATCATATCTTGTGTTATTTAGATATTCCTCTGCATGATATGTTTGATATATGTTTAACCTAAGGCTTGCATAATTGACTTAATTAATAACTTGGCCATAATATCAGGTTAAATATTGTTTGTTCAGGGGTCTAAAAACTAATAGTATATGTATTGGTCAATTATATTTCTATTTTAGGTTCTAGTAGTTTATTAGGTCATTAGTATTTTAATTTCTTGAAGCAAAACTATTTTTGTAGTAAGATAGTTAGGGTTTCCTATTCCAATTAGAATTTAATATTCCTATATAAGCAAACTATGTATACTCATCAGAATGGGAGATGATTTAGCTGAATGAAAGTTCCTTTTGGTTTTATGGTCTAGTACCAAGTCCAGCAAACCCTAGGTGTCAATTTCTTGTGGTTTTTTCTTGCTTGGTGTTGAACCCCAAGTAAGCTTAGGTGCCAACTCTTGGGTTTCTATAAGTTCTTTTCTTGTCCTTAATTTTATTGATGAATTATTTTGGTTAAACACCTATTCTAAATATCTAATAATTTGAACCACAAAAGAATGGCGCCGCTAAACTAAAACAGTTTGTGATTATACGGATAGCATGAATTCAACATGTATATATGATTTATTGAGCTGACACTTGAAAGATACACATTGTCAGCATCAAAGAAAATTGGATCTCTTTCTGATCTTTGGGTTCCCTTAATGAAGCAGATAAAATTTGCTCCCTGATATATCCACTAGATTTGATAATCAGGATAGATTCTTGATTTAATTGAACTTCAATTAGCTTATCGGCCCCATTATGGATATGATTGAAGTACTTTGAAATAAATGTATATGGTTTCCAACCCTTGTTTTTTTCTTGGTAGTTAGGCCTAGAATAATCGTGTGGGCTTGACAATAATTACTAGCATGGACTAGGGAAAATATGACAGCCAAAGCCCAAGTTTCTGGCTGTTACCTGGTGACTTGTGCAAAGCTGAGACTTTCATGCTAATGTGATAAAGTTTGGTGTCGTGTTCCAATATCTGCCAAAGTTTTCAGTTCCAAATCTTGCTTGAATTGACAGATTACGTGTGTATTATTACCTAATAATGCGATGATAGATGATTATTATTGGCTAATAATGCAATGATTATTATTACATGATGATGATTTTCTTCTTTAGGTAGCATTATGTTGCGTTGTGTTTGTCAAATATCAGAATCAAGCTACCTTTATTTCAGGGAATATCAGAATCAATCTCAATCAAATCATATAAAGGCCAGGTTGAAGTTTGATTTTATGAATAAGATGTTCCACACGAACTAATTTGAATACCATCAACATATCATTATGATTATAATATAAGGTTCAACTTGCACATTTCACGCTCACTTTGACACCAATCCAAATTGCATTTTAAAGTATTTTAAAGATTAATGGGTTGAATTGAGAACCATCTTTTGTCTGATCCAGCTCTCGCAAGTCCATTGAGATCATCTAACTATGCTGTTGCTCTTTTCACTTAAGAGAATCAAATGGCCCATACAGTGTACTAAGCACTCAATGCCTAAAATATCAATACAGTGGACTTGGATTCCTGAGGTCAGTGTCTTTTCAAATGATTGATGCACCTTTTTCACATAAAATCAGCTACATACTCTCCCATGAGTTTGACTGATATACCACTTCACCAAAAAGGCTCATCTAAATTCCTACACATTTCAAATGAAGAAAATTTTAGTCCAATGCATAACGTTTGCTGTTTAAGTGACATTCATTTAAGAAATACCTTTGTTTACTAACCAAAGAAAAGACAGTCCTTTGGTTTTTCGGTTTTTACTCTTTCAATATTTCCTCTCACCCTTTTGAATTTAGGCTGTATTTTCACATAATTGTTTACATATGTTTAGGCTGTATTTCCTCTCACCCTTTGTTTACTTACCAAAGAAAAGACATTCCTCATGGAGGGTTAAGTGTTAAAAAATCAATTGTTTACATATAAAACAATAACTTAGAGGCTTAAGTGTTATACTCTCAAAGTCTCAAGAAGTTTCGTGTTTGACGGGCACCACATGGAGGATTTTGAGTATTTTTCCAACTATTTTTATGCTTCAATTGTTTGATTTCTTCATCTTTAAACTTTGGATAAATTATTCTTTTGGTCCTTTAAATTTGGGATAAGTTTTATTTGGTGCTTGAATTTTTAAAGTGTCAAAATTGGTACATGAAATTTTAAAAAGGGAACACTTTCGTGTCTATTCGTCTATAGGTTAACTTTGATTTTGGTCTATTAAATATGAGCTTAGTTCAGTTTGGTCCCTTAAAAATGAGATGCTTTAGCATTCCGTTCATCACATAAACACAAAAATAGATAAACTAATGAGAACCAAATTGCTCAATTTTTAAAATTTCAAAACCAAATCCAAACCTTTTTAAATGATCAAAAATTGAATTACATCAAATTTCAAAGAAGAAAAGTATAATTTACTCTTAAACATTCATGCAATCTATGCTTGAAACATCATTTATACTTTTTAATTAAAGAGAATGGAGCATTCCCAAATATCTATGCTTGTCTCATATCATGAAAGCATACCTTAAATTTCAATATTATTTTTATCATGGGCATAATATCTATGCTAAATCTTTGCATTAGATGGCCTTTCACATCATCTATCTGACTAAACCCAAATTCTTGGATTTATTAAATCATTAGCGGGCCATTTATGATAACCACAAATTACTCATCCTCCATCGGATCATTGGTGTTAAACATAAAGAGGGTTAGAGGTCTAGCCTACCATATAGACATTTTGGTTTGTACTTCATGGACATTCCCTTTTCTTTGACAGATCTCACGCACAGAAAAACTAGCGGATTGACATGATATTTGATAAGATAGGATGTGGCAAGTTGAGGATAATTAACGAAAAAGTAGGTGATACTTTCTATTGATGTAACCTTTCTTAACAGAGCAAACAGAATCTTATATATCATTTTATAAACTTTTATTAATAAAGTCTTAGTGACTGTTTGGTACATATGTTTAAATACATATTTTTAATTTTTAAATAACATTATACGTATTTTTATATATATATTTTTATATACTTTTTTATTCACACGTATTTCTAAAAAAATAAAAACTGTTATTTAAACCACATATCAAACGGGCCCAATTTCTGAAGTAACTAAAATTCAAACTTCACCCGTATTCATGACTTTTCTTTAATGAATTTCTTTGGTATTAGTCTAAATATGCCCTCTTCAAATCAATTTGCTCCTCTATCTTCAAGTCCAAAGTAAATGTTCAAAATGTTCAGCAAGTCTATGACACATCAATGTCCAGGAGTCCTAA
The DNA here is from genome assembly GCF_002906115.3 of Quercus suber. Lineage (NCBI taxonomy): Eukaryota > Viridiplantae > Streptophyta > Magnoliopsida > Fagales > Fagaceae > Quercus > Quercus suber. The sequence goes on along the minus strand of NW_027069776.1, from coordinate 96,180 downwards.
AGCTGTCACCGACATTGACTTGGGTGAGCAAAAAAACCTAAGGTGCAAGTTTGGATACAAAAAAAAGTATTTATGATAATGTGTTGATATCAAAATAAAAGATTATATAAAAAATGAAAATGAAAGGCATGATTAATGGACACGGTTGGCTTGGATACAAGTCATACAGAAAAGGAATAGAAATACTGCAGAAATTACATTTTTTTAAGGGAAAATTTACAATTTTTAAGCATACTAGCTATCTTTCATACGCTCTTTCTTCTCCAATGTTGATGAAATCATTAGTTTTTGCATTATGAAGGGAATTTAAAAAAAAAAAAAAATTAAAAAATCATATGGCCTTTTTGTTAGCATATTTAGTGCATTTTGTTTTTTAATCGATGTAATAAGACATAATTATATTTTGGGTGTATATATATATATATATATAGATGTGAATGGAAGTATTTTAAGAAGGAAAAGTGAAGAGATAAAGAATAAATATAACATAATTGGACCTAAAATCATAGGTTAAAGTTTTTTGATTAAGTCATGTCCCTATATAGCATATTAAGGTCTCAATTAGAGAGCTTCTACAAAAAGTGTCAAGAGTCTTATAATTTAACTGATACTTTATGAAATTTTTAATAAAAACATCATGGGTTCAAGTCTCTCTTCCTTCAATTATTGAATTACCAAGGGAAAAAGTCTCCACAAAAGTAATCTCCTAGATATTATATTAGAAACAGCCAAACATAATTTGTGTCTATAATATTTTACTAATATACAAGTTTAGAAATTTAAAAATATATAAAGAGATAATGTAATGTAATTAATAGATTTAAAAATATTATAAAAGCAACATGAATTTCAACTCCACAAACATTCTTATTTTTGAGAACTAAACACACATTATCTTAACAAAGCACATCACAAACTTCAATTAAAAGCGATGATATCTATGTGTATAATGTATTACTTATTAGCTATTTATGAAAAAGGGGGAAAAAAGGAGCTGACATGATAGTTAATGAAAGAATGGAATGAATGGAATCTCCACTAGTGAAGGTATCAAAAAAGAAAAGAAAATTAAGAACGAGAAAGTAGGGTGGAAGGAGATTCATTTTGGGTTAAGTTGTGTCTTAAAATAGCATATTAAGGTCTCAATTAGAGAGCCTCTGCAAAAAATGTCAAAAGTCTTATAATTCAACTAGTACTTGCTCAAATCTCTATTACTTCAATTAAAGAATTATTAAGGAAAAAAAGTCTACACAAAAAGTAATCTCCCAGATATTATATTAGAAACAACCATACATAATTTGTGTCTAGAATATTTTACTAATATACAAGTTTAGAAATTTAAAAATATATAAAGAGATAATGTAATGTAATGTAATCTAATAATAGATTTAAAAATATTACTGTTTAAAACCTACATGAATTTCAACTCAACATTCTATTTTTTGGAAAACAAACACACACTCGAGGAGTGAGAATATGGTTCTAACACAATGATGAACTGAAAATTCCACTTAAAAGGTATGATTACGCAACGGACATTGAGTGTGCATAATAATGTCTAACTGATTAGCTAAAAAAAAGTTTGTGAGGGGGGGGTGGGGGGGAGACGGGGGAGAGAGTTACCAGACACGACATTTGATGAAAGAATGGAATGTATGGAATCTTCAACAGTGAAGGAATCATAGAGAAGAAAATTAAGAGCAGAAGGAGATTTTGTTTTCACTTACAAGAAAGGTAACCTACTTATATACACAGCTACACTAGACAACACCAATAGAAGTCAATAATTAACTATTTCATACATGTATATTCACTCATAAAAGGCTAAGGCAATTCCAACTGCTCCGTTGAAGGAATTTCCCAATCCTACTTCTTACATTTTCAAAAGTAATAGCCTATGAGGGTTGCATGGATATGGAGATCCTTACTAGAATCGGGAAATGTTCAAAATTTTAAGGTCATATCAAGATTTTAATTTGAGATCAGGGCAGGGGTTGGTCGGAGGTCAAATCTTAATGACGTGATAATTAATTTGTTAAGTTGTGTATTTTTGTAATGGCTTTATTTCATGATCAAATTTTGATTGTAATATTTGCTTAATATCTTGCATTTGTGGGCGAGGTTGTATTTGGGTTGGGCTTTCAGTTCAAAGTTGTTGATATTGGAAAATGGAATTTCGCACCCACCAATGTCAGTTTGGCATTCGTGAATTTGACATATGACATATCTTCAAAAAGCAGTTGGGACTCTTTTCATGAGTCCCTGGAAATGCCACACCCACAAATTGCTCATACAAGAGAGAAATTAGTTATTTGGATTACCTGCTGTTCCAGCCTCTTCCCAATATAAATATTCATAATTCCCACGATTTATACAGTGAAGCACTCACTTGGGAGTGTTGAGAATTTTATTGTGAGAGCTAAACACCATTAATTCTTTACACTCTTCTCTCTTACCATAGCCAAATCCTTGAGAGGAGATTTGATCATTCACACCCATCATCACCTAAGTGTTGTGATTATTGTTTGGATTGCTAGTAACAATTGGAGATTGCGCAATTTCAGCCTTGAAGGCTTGAAGGTGGAATCAGGCTTGGTTGTGGGATCCAGGAAATAGTTTTAAAAATGGACTTGACGTAGTCGGTTGCAAGTTGGAGCTTAGAAGGCTCAAGTAGTTGGGTAGCTTAGACTTGGTGGGTCTGTGGGGTAACCTTTGTACTGAAACTATTTATTTTAGTGGATTGTTTGACGGTCTATCCGCAAAGAAGTTTTTATAGTGGGTACTTCGATTTTCCTTTTTGATAATACATTTAGCGTTATCTTTGGTTTGCTTATCTTTACTTATTGCAATTGCAGATTTAATTGCTTTAGTATGTCTATCCATTCAATTGCAAGTACCCATAGTTAATTTAGTTAATCACATATATTCCGCATTAATTGTGAGATTAGCCTTAATTAACTTAGTTGTAATTAAAATTTGGGGACTAAAATATTGCCTAGAGAAATAGGTAGATTTCTCATAATTAAATATAAATAAATAGATGAATTTGTAAAAATAGTAATTAAAATTGACTCAAAAAAGTAAATAATTTTAGATATTTGATATTTTTCAAATGTATTTTCACAGCTTTTATAACATGAAAAAAAGTTAATAAAACCTAAATAGATAGTGAGTTTATTAATGAGTGAATTGCACTCTTCTCCACTAAGATTTTTTGTTATTACACTCATCTCCTTTCTAGTTTAGAATAAGACCCTCACCTCTTTTAGAATACAAACTATTTATACTAACCTACCTTGGATGATTGAAAAAGAGCTTTTAAAAATATTGAATTTCCTATTTTACATTACATTAAATTATGATCCACACCTCATCTAATAGGAAATTTTTTTTTTCAGTCATCCATGAGTGGTTAGTGTAAATAGTTTGTATTTTAAGGGAAGTAAATGTTTTATTACAAACTAGAAAGGAGATAAATGTAATAACAGAAAACCTTAGGAAAGTTCAGTACAATTTTTCCGTTTATCAATCATTCAATAACGATGGCCATCTAGTAGTCATAGTCATAGATTTTTCCTTAATCCAACAAAATTAGGTCAATCAAAAATCAACTCAGTTTGTTGAAATAATTCTCTCTCACTAGTGGCATATTTTTTTTCCTCATGGTCATAGTCATGGATTTTGATTTTTCATCGAATTCATATATGAGAGCAACAACATGAAATAGGGCCAAAGTTTCGAAGGTAGAGTTGCTCAATACTAGAAACACCCAAAAAGATAAGAGGGTGAGAAAGAGGGGTTAAATTCAATACCAAATGGAATCGATAGGGTGGCGTGAGTCGATGGTAGTAGTAGAGGGGAGAAATAGTGATGGCACTGAAGGATAAAAGAAGTTGGAGAAGAAAATGAAATCAAAATGTGAAGAAAAAAAGAAGAAAAAATAAAAAAGAGATTGGCAGATTGGAAAAGGTGTATTGTCTTAAGATGTTCTAAATGATTTCGTTTCAAACAAATGAGATAGCATCAACAATGTCATCTTGGGTAAGGGAAAAGAAAATGAAATAGAGAAATAACCCACTTGAACCATCAAAATTGCCCATGATTTTATGAACTTAATTGGTGGTTTAACTGTAATTCAAACAGGTCACAATCAAAATTGCTGGTCCAGTCTAGGTTTAAAATCATGCCCACTTTCTTTAAAAGCAAGAATGTCATTGGAATTTAACTCCAATAAGTAACAAGAAAAAAGAAAATACCCATTCAAACTTGTTTACATGTCACATTTGTGTAGCAAAACCTGATTTTGGTAAGACACTTTTTTTTTTTTAAAGATAGGAAGATAGATAGTGAAGCAGGGGAAGATAAGATTTGAATGACACACAAGGCACTATAATGATTCTATTACCACTGGATTTAAGGATGAAAATGAGACAAGACAGGGTTAGATTATGGATATTTTATTCTTGCCTTGTGTTCTCTTCGAGGTGAGGAAAATCCACATGATGTAGGTTGGGTTGAAAATGTTTTATTAATCCTGATAATATGTATTCAACTTTAATGAGATAAAGATGAAATGTATAAGGCAATTGTGGGAGTACTAAGAGAAAAATAGAGACAAGTGTTTTGAACATAATAATAAAATATGTTCAATTTTTCCGTTTATCAATCATTCAATAACGATGGCCATCTAGTAGTCATAGTCATAGATTTTTCCTTAATCCAACAAAATTAGGTCAATCAAAAATCAACTCAGTTTGTTGAAATAATTCTCTCTCACTAGTGGCATATTTTTTTTCCTCATGGTCATAGTCATGGATTTTGATTTTTCATCGAATTCATATATGAGAGCAACAACATGAAATAGGGCCAAAGTTTCGAAGGTAGAGTTGCTCAATACTAGAAACACCCAAAAAGATAAGAGGGTGAGAAAGAGGGGTTAAATTCAATACCAAATGGAATCGATAGGGTGGCGTGAGTCGATGGTAGTAGTAGAGGGGAGAAATAGTGATGGCACTGAAGGATAAAAGAAGTTGGAGAAGAAAATGAAATCAAAATGTGAAAAAAAAAAAAGAAGAAGAAAAAAAAAAAAAGAGATTGGCAGATTGGAAAAGGTGTATTGTCTTAAGATGTTCTAAATGATTTCGTTTCAAACAAATGAGATAACATCAACAATGTCATCTTGGGTAAGGGAAAAGAAAATGAAATAGAGAAATAACCCACTTGAACCATCAAAATTGCCCATGATTTTATGAACTTAATTGGTGGTTTAACTGTAATTCAAACAGGTCACAATCAAAATTGCTGGTCCAGTCTAGGTTTAAAATCATTCCCACTTTCTTTAAAAGCAAGAATGTCATTGGAATTTAACTCCAATAAGTAACAAGAAAAAAGAAAATACCCATTCAAACTTGTTTACATGTCACATTTGTGTAGCAAAACCTGATTTTGGTAAGACACTTTTTTTTTTTTAAAGATAGGAAGATAGATAGTGAAGCAGGGGAAGATAAGATTTGAATGACACACAAGGCACTATAATGATTCTATTACCACTGGATTTAAGGATGAAAATGAGACAAGACAGGGTTAGATTATGGATATTTTATTCTTGCCTTGTGTTCTCTTCGAGGTGAGGAAAATCCACATGATGTAGGTTGGGTTGAAAATGTTTTATTAATCCTGATAATATGTATTCAACTTTAATGAGATAAAGATGAAATGTATAAGGCAATTGTGGGAGTACTAAGAGAAAAATAGAGACAAGTGTTTTGAACATAATAATAAAATATGTCTGTGTGCGTGCATATATATATATCATAACTGGAATATCTATAGAAAAAAATATATTATATGTATAAATAAGTTAAACGAATGTTAAATAAAATATCTACATATACATTCGAAGTAAGGTGGGGTAAGATAGGATGGGCCGCCTCTTTGTGGAAGAGAAAATCTGCATAAGGCAAAGTTAGGCATAGTGGTTGATGTAGGGCAGGTTGTTTTGCCATCCCTAATTGAGTTGTATAAGACGCTAATTTTTTTTTACAGAAACTAGGAAAGAGAGATAGGTAAGTGAGTTAAATGAAAAAGAATAGAGGTGTTAACGTGTATAATATATTGTGGGCTTTAGGCCCAGTTAGATTACTTGTATAGCACACATATTTACTTGTACTACACACATATGCCTCTTATATAAAGGCACCTATGTACATTCTTTCATCATGAAATACAATACAATTACATTCAGCATTTCTAACATAGTATCAGAGCCACTGCTGTAAACTCCACTACCGTCAGAGGTGCCCAAGGTTGAATCTTCACCGCCAGAAGCTCGATCACCACCACCAAGATCACTGCCTCCGTCGGATCTTCCACATCAGACCTCCGATTAAGACATAAGACATATCAACGTGTAGATTTTCAACCAATCTATACAAATTCGCTGGAATGATCATCATTTGAACCTCCACGCGCCTCTGTTGACACCCCATTTTGCAACCCGCATTTAACCTCACATGGAAGGTAAAATGGTACTTTCATCTTGGAAATATGTATCTTGATTCTGGCCATTAGATCCTTAATCTCATTTCACTAAAATGATCTTGATATTGTAACGATCAAATCGACTGGTCATAAGCCCTAATCGGACAACCAGATTGAAAGTTATCATCAAATCAAGTTTTAATGGTTGAGATGCACTATCACAAATTGAGTCAAACTATATGTGATTATGAACAATTGATTTCAATTGGTTATAAGTGTAATCAATTTAATATCAATGATGTGTCATAATTTGATTGGTTAGGACTACATTTTATGGTGATGTTGCATACACCTAATTAATTAGATAGTTAAATATTAATTATTCAATGAGTAATTTGTGCAATTATCTTTTAATTAGAATAAATTTGAAACTAATCAAGTCTGAAATTGGAGTGATTGGAGCCATTTAATGTTAATTGGGAGCTAATTTGGGACTTATTAATGTTAATTGTGCTGAAACCATTTTCTAACAAATGACTTCTGCTCACGATTTCATCGATATCTCTCAAAATATTTTGAATATGTGAATGAGGTTAATTTTCCCAGAAACTAGACATCCGGAGCTTCAATTTGAGTATAAGAATAAGACAATTCCGATCAGAATTGAGTCAGATATGATTTTTCGAAAATGGCTCTACAGGCTGTTACAGCAGCTACGGGAAAACCGAATTTTAGTTTGCTCTTCACTCCTACCAATCTCTCCATTTAATGCATTAGATTTTTCCCAAGGCTAAAATGAAGTCTAGGTTCATGATCATTGTCAACCCTCATTAAATGGCCTTCCATTCATATTCCTTCCACCATTAATATATAAACCCTCCCTCTCCTTCATTCCAAAGCACACAAAAAAATCTCCTCTCTTCTCCTCTCTTGAGTTCTAGTGAAGTTGAGTAGTCTTGTCATATCTTGGTTTTCGTGAGACTCAAGGTATTGAGTGAGACTCACTCCTCCTCTCCTAGTTCTTCTTTTTTCCTCCACCCTTAGGACTTCCATCAAGAGTCTCCTCCTCCACCGTATGGATCTTGCATGAAGGTATAATTTTTTTCCCTAACTTGTTTTTTACGTTGTCATGATGAGAATTTAAGATTAAAGCATGATAGTAATTATTTAAATTATCTTGAATATGTTTGAATGTTTTTAAATGTTCTTATATGTTCTTCACATGTTCTTGGTTGTTCATCACATGTTCATGCATAAACACTAGTTTTGATCTTATATCCACATAAAAAATATGAAAAACATGTTTGTTTAATAATCTTTTCAAATCCTTGAATCTAGGTTATCACCATCCACACACATTCACTAGAATTTATTTTTCAATCCAAATGCAATGCTTAATAAATTGAATTAGGGTTTATCACATGCACACACATTAAATTCAACATGCAAATTCATTGACATATTGGATGATATGATATGAATGTTGGCCATCATAGTCTAGAAGATCGGTTTCACTGGGCAAGATGGGTGCCTAACACCTTCCCACCTTGTAACATAGCCTCCGAACTTAGATCAAGGGTTAGTAGATCAAATGCTTATCCTTGTAATTTTTAATTTTTAGATTGTAACTAGGAAATAGAGCCATGTACTTTTATTTTAGATTGTATCTAGAACCAAAGCCATGTAATTTTCCTATGATCAATGTAAATTCAATTGAAAATTAACAAAATGAAGAATTTTTCAATTTTGGTTTTCTTATTTATCCTAATAATTAAATAAGTGGCGACTCCATTGTAAAGCCCTTAATCTAAAGGGGAAAATATAATTAGTCGAATCTTCATTTTCAGAGACAATAACACGACTTCACCCATTCACGTGGGTTTGGCCGAACATTCATTAAAATGGGCCGGGGGCGCGATCTCTCACAGCCTCATGCGCCATCAGTACTACTCCCATTGTGTCACCGCTGCCTCTGGCGGAATCGTCTTTCTTCGATCTACATAGTCGGAGAAGAATCGGCCACATCGGAAGCCACACACGCCCTCACGTGCTGCTTGAAATTCTTTGCAACATCCGCTATACGCCACACGTGCCACCCTGTTGCCACTGACGTCATTTGCTGACGTCATCTGCCACATCAGCCCTAGTTGCTTGCCTGCTGACGTCATCTTCCAGTTAGCACCCAATCAGTGCTTGTGTCATCTTGCTTATGTCAACCTCTGTTGACTTTGACCGTGCGTTGACTGTTGACTTTGACCAAGAGTTGACTTTTTACAGTCTAGGTACTCCTTACCTAGTTTTTCATGTAGATTTCATTTTTGTAGTCCGTTTTTGCATATTTTGCTTCTAAATGAAGAATAAGGACATGTCTTCTTCTTATTGCAACAATCGTCGTTGCCAATCCATCAAATGTTTTTGCAAATTTTGCAAACGTTTTGGCCACAATATTGAGACTTGCTATCATCGCAATAAATCAGCTGTTTCAATTTCTGCTGCTACTGTTACTAACACTGAGCGTGTCCAACCAATGGCTCCTGTCTCTACACAGTTTAAGTCTTTTAGATCCACTTTCTTCATTTCTAGAGATGACCTTATAAATATCATCACCAATGTCATTTGTATGGTTGGTAATGCATCTTATTCCTCTTCTTTCTCAACTTTATCTGGTATGTCTCCTACCTCTTGGCTTATGGATTCTGCTTATTGCAATCACATGACATATCACTCATCCTTATTTTCTGGCCTTAAACCTGCACCACACCTTCTTAATATTCGCATAGCAAATGGTTCCACAATGTTTGGTCATAATATAGGTTCAGTTTCAACCTCCAACCTCTCGGTTCCTAGAGTCTTTAATGTTCCTGACCTTTCTTATAATTTATTTTCTGTGGGACAATTAGCTGAGTTAGGTTATCGCATTACTTTTGATTATTCTGGGTGCATTGTGCAGGATCCTAGGATGGGACAGGAGCTTGGGACCGGTCCCAGAGTTGGGCGTATGTTTCCTGTGGACAACCTTCGTCTTCCACTTGTTGCTCCTGTTTCTGTTGCTGCAGCTTCTTCCACTCCTTCCCTTGCACTTTGGCATGCTCGACTTGGTCACGCATCTTCCTCTTGGGTACAACAATTGGCTTCTAGAGGTTTGTTAGGTTCAGTGTCTACAGAAAATTTTGATTGTGTTTCATGTCAGTTAGGAAAACAACCAGCTTTGCCTTTCAATACTAGTGAATCAATATTCACTGATATCTTTGACCTTATTCATTCTGATGTTTGGGGGCCGTCCTCTGTCTCTAGTATTGGTGGGTCTAGATATTTTGTTGTCTTTGTTGATGATTACTCTCGCTATAACTGGATTTTTAATATGAAACATCGTTCTAAATTATTGGAAGTATATTCTAATTTTGCAAAAATGGTTGAAACTCAGTTTTCCAGACGAATCAAAATTTTTCGATCTGATAATGCTTTTGATTATACTCAATATGCTTTCCAAGCTATTTTGCATTCCTATGGCACTGTTCATCAACTAACTTGTCTAGGTACCTTTCAGCAAAATGGTAGAGCCGAACGAAAACTTCGTCATATTCTTGACACTGTTCGTGCTCTCCTTCTCTCAGCCAAAGTTCCTGCTCTTTTTTGGGTGAAGCTGCTCTTCATGCTGTTCATACTATTAATCGTATTCCGAGTCCTGTTATCCAAAATCAAACTCCATATGAGTGCCTTTTTGGGTCACCTCTGGACTATCACCACCTTCGCTCCTTTGGTTCTGCTTGTTTCATTCTTCTTCAGCCACATGAACATAACAAACTTGAGCCACGGTCAAGGCTTTGTTGTTTTCTTGGCTATGGCGAAACTCAAAAGGGGTATAAGTGTTATGATCCTATCTCTCATCGTCTTTGTATCTCCCACAATGTTGTCTTTTGGGAACATCGCCTTTTTGTCGAGCTCTCTCATTTCAGTTCATTCCAGATGAGGCACATATTCCTTCTATAGCTGCTCCTGATCTTCCTGTAGTTGCTCCTGATTCTATTGCTGTAGACTTCTCTGTCTAGCCACCAGATATCACTGATCCCTTTCCTAGTTCACCCTTTAATGAACAGGTGGAAGATGAACAGGTTAAAGACGAGCTACCCAACCCCAATCCTGAGCTTGGGTCTCCTGCTCCTGCTTCGCCTGAAGATCTTACACAAGACATTTCACCTCGTCACTCAACTTGGGTAAGATCTATTCCTACACATTTACGTGACTATCATTGTTACACTGCCCTTGCTACACTACACGAGCTTCACACCTATCGTGAGGCTTCCACTGACCCTTTATGGCAGATTGCAATGAAAAAGGAACTTGATACATTATCTAAAAACCATACTTGGGATTTGGTGACACTTCCTCCTAGAAAATCTATGGTTGGTTGTAAGTGGATCTACAAGATTAAGACTCGCTCTGATGGGTCCATTGAGCACTACAAAGCTCGTCTTGTTGCAAAAGGTTTCACACAAGAGTATGAGATTGATTATGAAGAGACCTTTGCTCTGGTTGCTCGTATCTCATTTGTTCGTGCCCTCTTAGCTGTTGCTGCTGCCAGTAAAAGGGACCTTTTTCAGATGAATGTAAAAAATGCATTCCTTAATGGGGATTTAAGTGAAGAAGTGTATATGCAACCTCCTCCTGGTCTCTCTGTTGACTCAAACAAAGTTTGTCACATTCGTCGTGCACTTTATGGCCTTAAACAAGCTCCACGAGCTTGGTTTGCCAAATTCAGCTCTACCATCTCTCGCTTGGGTTACATGGCCAGTCATTATGATTTTGCCTTGTCTCTTCGTCGCACTAACAAACGCATTATTTTACTTCTCCTATATGTGGATGATATGATCATAACTGGTGATGACCTCAGTGGCATTCAAGAACTCAAGGCTTTTCTCAGTCAGCAGTTTGAGATGAAAGATCTTGGACATTTTAGCTACTTCTTGGGTCTTGAAATCACTCATTCTACAGATGGACTTTATATTACTCAAGCCAAGTATGCCTTTGAACTCTTGTCTCGAGCTAGACTCACTGATAGCAAGATTGTTGACACTCTAGTTGAGCTTAATGCGTATCTGACTCCCTCAGGGGGGAAACCATTGTCTAATCCCTCTCTTTATAGATGCTTGGTTGGCAGCTTAGTTTATCTCACTGTCACTTGTCCAGACATTTCCTATGTTGTTCACCAGGTGAGCTAGTATCTGTTTGCACCACGATCGACTCACTATGCTGTTGTTCTGCGCATTCTTCGATACCTAAAGGGCACTCTCTTCCATGTTCTTTTCTACTCTGCTCAGTCTCCTTTTATTCTCCGTGTATTTTCTAATGCTGATTGGGCAGGAGATCCCACTGATCGCAGGTCCACCAATGGTTATTGCTTTCTTCTTGGTTCTTCTCTGATTTCTTGGCAAAGTAAAAAATAAACTCATATGGCCCGCTTCAGTATTGAAGTAGAATATCATGCCCTTGCTAATACCACATTTGAGCTCCTTTGGCTATGATGGCTTCTCAAAGACTTAGGTGTGTCTACATCCTCTGCTACTCCTCTTTATTGTGATAACCAGAGTGCTATTCATATTGCTCACAATGATGTCTTCCATGAACGGACTAAAAACATCGAGATCGATTGTCATTTTATCCGTTTTCATCTTGTCCATGGTGCTCTCAAGTTGATCTCAGTCTCCTCTAAAGATCAACTTGCAGATATCTTCACCAAGTCATATCCTAAAGGACGCCTTCGTACTTTGGTTGACAACCTCAAGCTGGTCTCACATCCACCTTGAGTTTGAGGGGGGCTGTTAACGTGTATAATATATTGTGGGCTTTAGGCCCAGTTAGGTTACTTGTATAGCACACATATTTACTTGTACTACACACATATGCCTCCTATATAAAGGCACCTATGTACATTCTTTCATCATAAAATACAATATAATTACATTCAGTATTTCTAACAAGAGGAAATTGACATCAGTCAACCATTCTTGCCAATATGGTCAAGATACACAAAGACCATGCGGCTATGTCATTCGTGTTAACCTTAATTTACTCCCAACATTCATAAACTATTATAACATTATTAGATTAGGATAACAATGGTATTTCCAAAATCAAATCTAATAGGACAATAGTGGAGTGAAAGTATTAGTTTGTTCCTTTAATTTTATTTAAAAAAAAAAAAACCTTTTTGTTATCATATTAGTTTTGAAAGCTCTGACTTCTCCATGTTTTTATCTTAATTCTAACCATATAGAGTATTAAATTGTTGCTTTTTTTTTTCCTCAATAAATTGGATAGGTACGATTAATAGGAAACGAGAGATTTAAATTCTGGATGTCTCTGCTAGACACAAGAGGTGTTTATTGAGCCTTAAAAATTTTGACCTAAATTGTTGCTTATTAGTTGAAACAAGAAATAACCTCTCATATTCAAACCCCACTCCCCCCCTCCCTTACAAAGAAAAATGAAAACCCAATTTATCATTACTACTTTATTATGTTAAAGCAACTCAACACTAATTAGGTTTGGTATTCTCTAAGAAAATATTTTTTTTAATAAATTCTAGTAATTAGATTTCATTCGGTTTGTCTATAATCTACTTATGATCTCTCTCTCTCTCTCTCTCTCTCTACACACACACACACATATAATGCAACCAAGAAAGGTTTATGACATAAAATTGTTGTTGCAAATACATTTTTTGGGACAGTATTTAACGATTTGTGATGGAGTGAAATTAATTTTGATGCTTTGGTAAGAGTCTAGGAAATGTATTGTAAAGTCCATATTTTTAGGTTGGCAACTATGAACAAATTGTAACCTTTAGAACTTAGTTTTTTTTTTTTTTTTTTTTTTGTAGTTTTTTAGTCTAGAAATATTTTGTACATCGAGATCGATTGTCATTTTATCCGTTTTCATCTTGTCCATGGTGCTCTCAAGTTGATCTCAGTCTCCTCTAAAGATCAACTTGCAGATATCTTCACCAAGTCATATCCTAAAGGACGCCTTCGTACTTTGGTTGACAACCTCAAGCTGGTCTCACATCCACCTTGAGTTTGAGGGGGGCTGTTAACGTGTATAATATATTGTGGGCTTTAGGCCCAGTTAGGTTACTTGTATAGCACACATATTTACTTGTACTACACACATATGCCTCCTATATAAAGGCACCTATATACATTCTTTCATCATGAAATACAATACAATTATATTCAGTATTTCTAACAAGAGGAAATTGACATCAGTCAACCATTCTTGCCAATATGGTCAAGATACACAAAGACCATGTGGCTATGTCATTCGTGTTAACCTTAATTTACTCCCAACATTCATAAACTATTATAACATTATTAGATTAGGATAACAATGGTATTTCCAAAATCAAATCTAATAGGACAATAGTGGAGTGAAAGTATTAGTTTGTTCCTTTAATTTTATTTAAAAAAAAAAAACCTTTTTGTTATCATATTAGTTTTGAAAGCTCTGACTTCTCCATGTTTTTATCTTAATTCTCAAACCATATAGAGTATTAAATTGTTGCTTTTTTTTTTCCTCAATAAATTGGATAGGTACGATTAATAGGAAACGAGAGATTTAAATTCTGGATGTCTCTGCTAGACACAAGAGGTGTTTATTGAGCCTTAAAACTTTTGACCTAAATTGTTGCTTATTAGTTGAAACAAGAAATAACCTCTCATATTCAAACCCCACTCCCCCCTCCCTTACAAAGAAAAATGAAAACCCAATTTATCATTACTACTTTATTATGTTAAAGCAACTCAACACTGATTAGGTTTGGTATTCTCTAAGAAAATATTTTTTTTAATAAATTCTAGTAATTAGATTTCATTCGGTTTGTCTACAATCTACTTATGATCTCTCTCTCTCTCTCTCTCTCTCTCTCTCTCTCTCTATACACACACACACACACACACACACACACACACATAATGCAACCAAGAAAGGTTTATGACATAAAATTGTTGTTGCAAATACATTTTTTGGGACAGTATTTAACGATTTGTGATGGAGTGAAATTAATTTTGATGCTTTGGTAAGAGTCTAGGAAATGTATTGTAAAGTCCATATTTTTAGGTTGGCAACTATGAACAAATTGTAACCTTTAGAACTTAGTTTTTTTCTAGTTTTTTAGTCTAGAAATATTTTGAAACAAGAAAAATGAAGTTAAGCACAGTTGAAGGCTCAAAGAAATCAGAAAAGCATGTGTAGATAAGTGTTACTTATCTCAACCAATCAAGATACAAGCCAGATTTCAAATCTTGCTTTTATCTCAGCTGTTTGATTTAGGGTTTTGATGGAACTTAAGGATGTATAAATACAAACCCTAGAGCATGTTTTTATAGATTCAAGAGGGGAGTGTTATGTACACAGATATGGAGATTTTCTATACCCCTATGGAGCTATAGCTAGAGACCTTATGTAAACAATAGATCCAGTCATAAAGCAAAGCTGCTGCATTCAATCAACCACAATTGCTAATTTAAATCTTTGAGTGGAGATCTCAAAGTCACAAACTGGAGAGTTTGTGTTGCTGATCCAAATCTTTGAGTGGAGATCTCAGAGTCATAAACAGGTGAGTTTGTGTGCAACAGTTTCATAGTAGAAGAGTCCGTGGATTTGGAGGTATGTGTGGTCACGTGAGTAAGTATTACATGAGGTAGCAGTAGATTTAGGGTTAAGTCTATTATATAAACTTTTATTCTATTAGTAAAATGTTGCCTTGAAGATTGTTTAGGTTAAATCTCCCCAGATTTTTTACTTTAAAACTATAGTTTCAAAAGTTTTCTTGGGTTAAATCTATTGCATAATTGATATAATTAATTATTTGGTTAATATTTGATAAAATCTGAGACAATTGGGGGTTAAAACACTAACATGTATAGTGTATACAACAATAGTTCTTAAGGATGATGAAGGAAACTTTGCTAGGGCTGGACCAATAAACTTTCAATTGGGTTTCCTGGGTGGGCTAAAGCCCCAGAAGCACATATGGCCGGATCAAAATCTAAGAGATTGGGTGTAAATATGTTATCTCTTTGAAGTAGATTCTCAGCTAGTTGTTGAAACTGTTTTGAGTTTGAAAGTTTCATGATAATTCATTAGTTATAATAAGGGCAGAAGATTTGAATCTTGAAAGTTTCAATTGAAAATACTAGAAAGTGTTAATTGAAATGTTGAACTACAAAGAGTTAAGACCGTGCAGTTATTTTAGAAATTGGCAAACCTTTCTTAGATAACAAAGCCCTCTTAGGCTTATTTGTTTTCTGATTGTTTGTTTATATTCCAAAATCAGTAAATGCAACGGCAGAGATACATAAGCCAAGCTGCATGGGTTTCTTAGCTAGATCTCTTGTGAGTTTTCATCATGAAGAAGATGAAGAGTCACGACCTAACAGGCTATAATAGAATGGTACGAAATAGTGTCACTTCAAATTGGCGACGGCAGCAATACAAGGTGACTTTTAAAAAGTTTTATATTTCGATTGACACTTGACTTCTATTTATAATGGAGATGTGCATTACTTCATATAGATTTTCCCTCTCCAATTATCCAATTATGGAAAAAAAAAAAAAAAAACCACTTGACATGGCTCAATTTGTCATTCATTGCTAGATACCGTATTTTTCTTTTGAACGGTTTTAGACCCCTTAAAATAACCAGATTAACCTAGTTAATTAGCCAAGTGATTAACTTAGTCAATTTAAGCAATTCTAGGTTATCACAAACATACAATCATATCAAAAGTATAAAGCAGCGAAAATATAAAAGACACAATGATATGATCACCTAGGAAACCACACGGTAAAAACTTGGGGAGGATTTGATCTAGCTATCCTCAAGGTAAACCTGAATCCACTATACGAAAGAATTGAACTCCATACAAAAGGACTTACAAGCTCCCCGCTTGACTTCCTAATGCTATACAACAGTAGAACTTATTGACACAATCACGTGCAAGCTCCGAATCTACAGACTCCTTCTTTTTTGGATTCTCCAATCAGCTACAAGCACCCACGCTTGATATTCTTTAAGTTTCAATGGTAGCAACTGAGTTGATTATTAAGATGTTGAAGTAATCTCTACCTTGAAAACCCTAAGCTTTGTGTAAAGGAAAGCTCCTGTAGATCTCACAAGAGATTTACACAAAACAACAAAGTATGAGCAATAATACAATTGGAGCAACTCTAAAAATGTGGCTAGGGTTTTTTTTTTATATACCTAGGGTAAAAACAGAAAACCTAAAACGTTTAATGAGTTAGGGCTGAGCTGAAAAATTCTGTAAAAAAACATTTTGCTCGAGATTCGATCGATCGAGCCAGGCCGAAATGCACTAATGCATCTGGAGCCTCTCGATTCCAATTTTACATGAAAGACCCAACTTTGAGTAAGCCTAAACAAGACTAAATAACCTGTTTTGATCATGGTTTGCCAACAATACAAATTAGAGTTCTAAATACATAAAATCCTAAATCTTTAGAACCTAACAAACTCCCCCTTTGGCAATCTATGACAAAACACAAACACTTAAGCTCAAAGTTTACAATTAAAAAGCTCTTTACAAAAATAATGCTCATAAAACCCAAATTCAATCCTAACTACTATCCATCAGTTGCAAGTGTAGACAGCAGCTTAATTGAATCGACCTGTTTATTCCTGAAATATTCAACAAATGCATAAACGCATAGGTGACAGAAAATAGTATATAAACAGGTATAACATTCTTGTATGATTCACACAACACATAATAAAGACATATACCAAATGAATAACTTATAAAATATAAATCAATGAACAGTGAATCCAAAGTAACAAGAATCGAAAAGAAAACATGTATATCAATCAATGTTACTCCCCCTAACATGAATATCTCCAAAAAAATGATATACAAGGTGAAGCACTTAAATACAATCTAACAGCTCCACTGGCTCCTCAAAACAAAAAAAAAAAAACAAAAAAAACTCTCCCTAACTACAAAACTTCTCTACAAACTCTACTCCCCCTTTTTGTGACGAAATGCCAAAGGGCAATCACAATCCATCATCAAAAGGAGGTGGTGAGGGTGAACGAAGATGTGCCAGATCAGCTCGCAACGCATGGATCTCATCAAGCAAGTCCACCAAAATCTGACTATGAGCCACCTGAACGGTCATGACAGTCTCCAAAGTATGATGGATATCAAAGTCATTCAGTAGCAGCAGCAGCAGCATCATCAGGATCAGGAACATCCTCACCAGTAGGACCTGTAGAAGAAGAGGGAGGAGGTGCGGACCCAGAAGATGTAGATCTAGGGTATTTAGAGCCAGCTCGAAGGTGAGTAGCCCTCTGTTTAAGAAAAGACGCATCTATAGGACCAATGACATGCACAGGCTTCGAGGAAGGGAAACCACTAAGATCAAGATAAAGAAGAATCCTATAGATAAAAATAGGATGAACAAGGGCATGAGAAGAGGATGAACTGCTATACACTTCGTTCAAAGAATGAAGGAACAAATGGGTAAAACTGATAGGAGCATCAGTAACTAGAGCGTACAAAAATACACACCTCTCGAGAGAAATGGTGTGTAGATGAGAAATGGGCCAAAAACAGTGACACGTTATCCAAAAGAAAAGATAGTGTAGTTTAGAAAGCTCAGCAGTGGTGATCCTAGGATCAGAACCCCACTGGATAGATGACCTAGTGATGTAAGACATGACATCACTTAAAACTGGAGACTCATCATAAGGGTAGACAGGGTGCTGGACCAAGGGTACCCCTAGAGCATCAGCCACTACTGTAGGAGTAATGATGTACTCTACGTCTCGTATCCAACTCTTGACTAAAGTGTTGGAATCATAGACGCGGATCGAGATGTTCGAGTAGAACTTTCGAATCAAGGTAGCAGGTGGAGGAGGACCAGAAATATCCACCAAGGGTAGCCAGCCCCTACGCTCTAAGTTTGCCCTAATGGCAGGATCCAACTCATCTAGAATGACAGACCGCTCAGACCATATCTTACGCCTAAGGTTCAGCTTCTCAAAGATCTCCTGGTTTTTCTCACGAGGAAATTTCTCTCAGTCAAAAGATGGAGGGGAAGGAGTAGGTGAAGGGACAGACCTATGACCCCTAGTTTTCCTAGGTATGATGCTAAGGAAAGGACAGAGACACATGAGAAAACCAAAAGAGAAACAATAAAAACCAAGGGCAGATTGCAAGTTAGCATAAAAAAAATATAGAAAATAAAACTATATGATGCATGAACAGTGAAAATGTCATGATGCATGTACTAATGCAGTAAACAAAGTTCAATTTTAAGTTCAATTGCACAAAATTGGCCCGAGCATAGAGTTTCTAACCAAAAACCCCAAAAATTTGAAAACCACTTGAAAATTTTTGAAGCACATTGATGAATTAAGCATTACAAAACACAATACAAAGATTATAATGCCTTATTACATCTAATCAACAAGCCAATTTTATCAATTTCAACCTAATTGAACAGAATCTCCAATTCGGAACAATTATAAACCCTAGAAATTTCAATTCTCCACAAAACCCAAAATTGATCAAATTAAACTATCAAGAACATGTTAATAGCTTGTCCCCATAAAAACCCATTGATCAATTTCACAAAATTGGGCTTGAAACATCAAAAATCCCAAAAAGAGAGAGGTCCGAAAATATGAGGAAAAATGCGTGATAAATGCATGAAAAATGCAAATAAACTCAAAAATGAGGGGCAAAAGAGACTTACCGGCTTGAGGAAAGAGAAATCTTGTAAAAATTTTGGAGGAAAACGACAAAAAATCGCTGTAGATCCTTGCCTAGTCGGAGAGAGAAAAGAAAGTTTGAAAAAAAACTTTTGAAAAAGAAGTTGAATCAGTCAATGAGTACTGTTTAAAAAACCTGATTCACGACTTTCGATTGATCGAAAATTACTTTCGATCGATCGAATCACTCCGAAAGTTTTAAAAAGAATTTTAAATATTTTCGATCGATCGAAAATCATAATGGATCGATCAAAACAGGTAGTGGATCACAGTATTTTGAGAAAAAATTACAGTTTTGAAAAACTCAAACCAATTTTTGAAAATAACTCCTCAAAACATTAAACAAAATGCATGAGTATAAGATGTAATGGAATGCGTTTTCAAAAACCCAAATTTTTAATCCCAGTTTCTCCAAGAAAAGTTTCAGCTAGTTCTTCCTTTAAATTCACAAGCAAAAAAAAAAAAAAAATGTTTTGCATAATACTCAAGGTATTTTCAAACTTGGTTAGTCAGACCAAAAACACACACAATAACATGTACAGTGTTTAGCAAAGAGTAACTTGTGTAAAAGCTTGAGATACATGTGAGGTGATATGTGAATAGAAATCAATTTCAAAGTCTACAAAATTCATCACACAGAATTTAAAAGAGACTATCACCTAAAGAGTTACATCATATAACTCCCACATCTCGTAGAACATAAGCTTGCAATCATATAAGTTTCTTGAATTTTTGCCTCATAGTTATGTGAAATGGTATCAAGCCTAATAGTACACACCAATTTTAAGCATTAAGCAATTAAGCCGATGCATCACCTTAGGTTCTTTTTGTGCATGTTCTACACTTTCTCGAGCACAAAATCTTATGATATGCACTAAGGTGTTCATGATTGGCTAGTGAACAGTGGTGAGATGGTTATTTATGCCTTTCTCAAAAGGATCAAGTCCGACATTCAAATAACATGTGACTTCAAGATCAAGACAAAATGATCAAAAACCATAAACATCTTTCCCACACAACATGCACTACAAAGCTTCAACTAGTCAAGTGCAATAAAAAAGCTCATCAACGCTAAACAAGGTACATACGACATGTTATGTGTAAATAAATTGACCAACCTTGTTTTCAAAAACCAAGAAACATAGTGCCATAACATATTTTGCTTTTCTCCATTTTTTTTATTTTATGTTTTATTAAAAGAGAAAACGAATAAATCCTAGAATGAAATGCATGAATGTAATGCAATGCAAGTCCTAGAACAAAAAAAAAAAAAAAAAAAAACACAAAAAACTAAAGAACAATAGTCACAAAGGAATGAGCAATGAAGCACAAGGACTATGTCAGAAAGACTCAATTAGATTGAGTCTTTTGCATCTAAAACCTTTTAGATGCACCATGAGCATTGGAGTTCTTATTCACATTCGCGTGATTTACAACTCCAGGATTGGAATAAAGGTTCAACGCCTTTACCAATTCATCAATGAGTGCCATAGGATCTTGTACTTGAGGCACAGGCACCTTTGGTTTGTTTGCTCTCTTAGCAGCTTGAAGCTTGTAACATTTAGGATGAATGTGTCCAAACTTTCCACAATAGTGACAAACCCAAGTAGGTTTATCATGTATCTTGTCCTTAGAAAGGGTAGAATCCTTAGGTTTAGACTCTCCTAGATCAACTCTAATCTTCCTAGATGGTGAAACTTCTATGGATTTAACTACCTCACTCACAGGGGGCTTAATAGTTTCACTCACAACCTCACTCGCAGAAGGTTCAGAAGAAGATGAAGGAACAAAGTTTGTGGAATGTGGTGTAGAATCAAAGATACTTTCAACATATCCTAAACCAGATTTATCAGAAGGATACTTTTAAACATTCAACATTTGATCAAGTTTAGAACTAGCAGATCTAGCAACAAATAAATCATGCTCCAAGGTTTTAACTTTATCAAGTAAGAGCATGTTCTCAGATTTAACATTGTTCAAAAGATCATTAGCATCAAACAAATTAACAAGAAAATTCTTCTTTTCAAGCTCAAGAGATTCAATTTTCTTCAGGCCAAGTTCAACATTTATAGCATCCTTTGTAGCAATTTTGCAAAGTTTATTGTAGGCCTCTTGAATATCTGTATCCTTAGAGAGTTCCCCATCAGAAGGGTTCTCTTCAACATATATACTTTCATTTAATACAGTAGTAGCAGTGAAAGAAATGAAGTTTCCATCTTCGTCACATCTAGACTCATCATCAGAAACCTCATTATCATTAAGGGTTACAGCCATAGCTTTACCCTTAGATCTCAAGAATGTAGGACATTCAGATTTCACATGACCATACTCTTGACAACCAAAACACTGAGCACCCAAAGGATTGTTTGAAGATTGACCAACTTTTTCTCTAGGTTTTTCAAAATTATTAACCTTAGTGGGATCATTCTTTCTAAAGTTTCTAGGTTCAACAGTGTTTGTACCTCTTGCCTTTCTATTGTTATTCCTAAGAAAGTTTCTAAAGTTCTTGGCAAGGTATGCAATCTTTGTAGCAGAGAGCTCATCATCAAATCCACCAACATTAATATCATCAACTGACTTAAGAGCCATTGATTTAGATTTGTTCACTTTGGGTAGGTTAGACTCATAGGACTGAAGAGATCCTACAAGCTCATCAACAGGGATGGTGTCCACATCCTTGCTCTCAGTAATGGCAGTCACTTTGGGTCTAAAGTCTTCAGTTAAAGATCTAAGAATCTTCCTAACAATTTTAGGTTGATCATAGATTTCACCCAAATTAAAAGTAGAATTAACAATATCATTTAATTTAGCATAGAATTCATCAAAAGATTCATCATCAGTCATTCTAATGCTTTCAAATCTAGAAGTCAATTGCTGCAGTTTATTAATCTTAACTGCCTTTGTGCCTTCATGCACAGTTTGGAGGATTTTCCAAGCAGTGTGAGCAACCTCAACATTAAAGATTCTCTTAAATTCCTTCATAGAAACAGCATTGAAGATGGCATTCATAGCTTTGCTAGTGAAGCCTGCTGCTTCTTTTTCAGAAGTTTGCCACTCACTCACAGGAGTAGTGGGCTTCTGCCATCCATATTCAACGGAATTCTAAACCTTCTCATTAATAGATTTCAGAAATGCTTTATCCTTACTTTCCAATAAGCATAGTTATTCCCATCAAAGTGAGGAGGAACAACAAGAGAGTGTCCATGCTCCATGACAACAAGGGTCAAGGATCAGCTCAGAGATAAAAAAATCTCTAACTAGAGAGCTACCTGCTCTAATACTACTTGAACGGTTTTAGACCCCTTAAAACAACCAGATTAAGCTAGTTAATTAGCCAAGTGATTAACTTAGTCAATTTAAGCAATTCTAGGTTATCACAAACATGCAATCATATCAAAAGTATAAAGCAGCGGAAATATAAAAGACACAATGATATGATCACCTAGGAAACCACACGGTAAAAACCTGGGGATGATTTAACCTAGCTATACTCAAGGTAAACCTGAATCCACTATGCGAAAGAATCGAAGTTCATACAAAAGGACTTACAAGCTCCCCGCTTGACTTCATAATGCTACCCACCAATAGAACTTATTGACACGACCACGTGCAAGCTCCGAATCCACGGACTCCTTCTTTCTTGGATTCTCCAATTAGCTACAAGCACCCACGCTTGATATTCTTTAAACTTTAATGGTAGTAACCGAGTTGATCATCAAGATGTTGAAGTAATCTCTACTTTGAAAACCCTAAGCTTTGTGTAAAGGAAAGCTCCTCTAGATCTTGTTAGGATTAGTGCCCTTAAATCCTATTGTATGATGCTATGTATGATATTAAGTTTGACATTGTGTATGACATTATGTATGACTTAATATTGTGTTTAATGAATTTGTTTTATTATTATCTGAAATAATGGTAACATGAATATTCGGACATTATCATATAGTCCATGAGATGCATAGTATGTGATTTATGTGAAAAGTCACAGAAGATATAAATCATAAGTTCTTTGTAAACTCAGAATTATAGTTCGTAGTCAGTGATGAAATTGGGCATTTCATCTGCGAAGACTATAACATATCAATCATGATGATTTGTCTTGATCATGGAAGTGGTGACTTTTGGTTGATGTGTTAATATGTTTTAAGAGTTAAGACATATTGAACTGGACCGCTGTGAGATTTATTATTCTCCTAAAGACTGTCAAAGGAATAATAAATCTCACGACTTGTATTTGCATGAACTCTTAATCCTGAGAGAATAATGGATCTGATCATGAGGTGTAGGTTGCTTTGATATATCAGGAGTGAGATCTAAAGTTATGGTCAAAACCTCAGTATGTTGGGCAGCCACATTTAGTGTTGATGGAACATATATTCTCAAGATGAAATTCATAGTCTCTTAACGGAGATATAAAGTATTCCCTTGAGATAAGTTTAATGAGTTTGTTATTCAGAGAGTTAGGCCTAACCACTTTAGTAAGGCTAAAGTATATATTTATGGAATTGGATTTCATAAATATATAATGAATAACATTAAAGGATTAAACCAGGTACTCAAGGATTAAGATGTAGTAATTTACAAAGTGGTAGTCTACATTAATGACTTTGTATTACTACGAATATTTTATGAAGAGGTTGCACGTATAATAAAGTCTTGGGATATAATTTATAGATAAGACCTAGAGTGCAACTATATTTATATAGTGGTATTAAATATAGTTAATGGTAATTTTGAACTTGTCAAGAGTTGACAGAAAAGCCCAAAACCCATTGGAGCTAGTGTCTTTTTGGTCCCTTTTGGTCCCACTCCAAGCCACACACTTAAGCCCAATTGGTAAGGCCCAAAAGGCCAGCCCAATTAGATAAATTGGTTACATACAAAGGGAAAAACGTTCAGATTTTTCAGAGGGTGAAGAAACACCATTGTGAAGTGGTGTGTATGTGAGTTTTTGTCACTCACTAGTCATCCC
This sequence comes from Quercus suber, assembly GCF_002906115.3. NCBI lineage: Eukaryota > Viridiplantae > Streptophyta > Magnoliopsida > Fagales > Fagaceae > Quercus > Quercus suber. The sequence goes on along the minus strand of NW_027069776.1, from coordinate 71,938 downwards.
TTTGTTACCAATTGAGAGACCACACATCTTGGGCGTTAGTGAAATTGGAGTGAAGATTAAAAGTAGTCCCAAGTGCTTCAATCTTCGGTTTTGAAATTCACCGCTTCAAGGTACGATCTCTTGTTCTCAAATTCTGAAATTTATTTAGTACGTGTTATCAATATCGAATGAAGTAGATCCGTTTAAAACTTATTTTCCGCTACACTCATCTCTAATCTCCATCAGATCTCACATGAGATTTACACAAAACAGCAAAGTATGAGCAACAATACAACTGGAGCAACTCTAAAAACGTGGTTAGGGTTTTTCTTTATATACCTAAGGTAAAAACAGAAAACCCAAAACGTTTAATGAGTTAGGGCTGAGCTGAAAAATTTTGCAGAAAAACATTCTGCCTGAGATTTGATCGATCGAGTCTTTCTTTCGATCGATTGAGCCATGCCACCAATGCATCTGCAGCCTCTCGATTCCAACTTTACATGAAAGACCCAATTTTGAGCAAGTCTAAACAAGACTAAACAACCTGTTTTGATCATGGTTTGCTAACAATACAAATTAGAGTTTTAAATATATAAAATCCTAAATCTTTGGAACCTAACATTAGTTGTGAGATGTCCTAAATTGATTTGAAAAACCTAAATTATGAGATTTAACACACATCGGGGGCGCACGCCTGTGTGTGTGTGTGTGTGTGTGTGTGTGTGTGTGTGTGTGTGTGTGTGTGTGTGTGTGTGTGTGTGTGTGTGTGTGTGTGTGTGTGTGTGTGTGTGTGAGCATGACATATTTACAATGTTGTCTATTTTCTCAATTTCTAATTTGTAATGCATTGGGGAGGAATATTCATAAATTAGCACATATAGATTATTATTATTTTTGTTTTTATTTTGTTTTTAGAATAGCACATCTAGTTTGTTGATATTGTCGTGTTTGATCTCTCATACCATGCTATACTATAATATATATATATATATATATGTAAGAATATTTCTTAATTAAGATTATATTGAGCATTTACTTATATCTTTCTCAGGCATTTGGCTAAAATTGAGGTTATTATTATTATTATTACTATTTTATTCGTGTTGTTTTTAGATCTAAATTAGGATAATGAAAGGTATATTATGTACGGGCAGTGTCAGGCTGTCAGCTAACTGGGACAAGGTAAAGTTCTATACTAGTATAATGTATTGGCTAGTTGTAATCAATTATGACTAGCTTTCCTTTTGGCGGTTTGCGTTTGTTGTCTCATATTAATCTGATGCTTAGAAGGGAATATGCCAAATTCACGACCAGTGATGTGATTGCCTATTAGCCTCACACCCCCAGTACACCACAAAAAAAAAAAATAAAAAAAAAAAAGGAAAAAGAAAAAAAGAAGAAAAGAAAAAAAAAGAAGAAGAAGAAGAAATGGAAATAAAAGGACAGAAAAACTTTATAAAACACTTGCCTATCACATGTGCTTCACAAGTGCGATAAAACTTTTTATTAGTGGTCCTATTTTGTAAAAAAAAAACCTTGTGTTTTTATTATATATATATACACTAGCCTCTAAACACGCGTTCACGCGCGTGCTCAGAGGCTCTTTTCTTTTTTGGGTAAGGATTAATTTAGAGTATTTATTATAATTTGGAATTACTACATTTTTCAATCACCAAAAAAAAAAAAAAAAAAAAAACCTAGGGGGTGTGATGAGTATTATGTGCGGTGAAATAATTTTTCATCATGTGCGTGCTCAGAGGCTAGTTATTATTGAAATATGTTCATTTTCTATTTATTTTCATAACATCAATTTGCAAAAAAAATCATTTTTACTCACGTGCATCCCTCTGTTTTTTAAAGCATGCTAAAATACTTTTTTTTTTTGGATCTTTATTTAAAGCATTTATATCAGCTCAAGTATATGACATCACTATGAATGATTCTAGTCCAGTCCCTATTTAGTTCCAACCCCCAATTCACACAATAATAGAAATGACACATGAGCCTATGTTTAGTAACAACATAACCAAAAATGCAAATTTGGAAAAGACTTGTTACGCAAGCATAAGAGTTTGGCTCTACATTACTATAAAAACCCAAAGGCCCTCAGAAAACAGGTATGCATAACTTACCCTAGCTTTGGCACTCTAGAGTTGTAAGAAGATTTTCTAACTTAATCTTCGGAGGGTTTTTGGCTGGTACCACACCGGTACTCTCCTGGGGCTTTCTTCTATTGTTGTTTTGCAGACATTGTTTTGAGCACTTAAGTATCATGTGACTTACTGTTGATTTTTCGGCATCATTAGTTGGCGCCATTTGTGGGAATTGCGTTTTATAGGCCATAACATCGCCTCCCGAACAAAAAAGTTGCATGGTACTCATTCGATCGATAGCAACCACCACCAACAATCAAGGTGATGAATCGCGACCTATTGCCCTGGAAAGGCAAGTTTAAACCCTTACAGTAGCAGTGGAACATCTCACTAACAGAATCATGACCTAAAGGAACAGCTGTGCTAGAGGAATGCAGTGATGGATAACCAAGAGGGCACCAGCACTAAGCGAAGGAACCATGAAGAGCTGGAAGGAAGCAATGCCCCAAGTAGGCCAGAGTGACAAGACACAAGCCGGCACTCCATTACTGATACGGTCCCATCACACATAGTTGCTGAGATGTAGATGATGAAGGAGCGGATGAACCGTATGATGAACGCTCTTAGAGGACGGGTGTCTAGCGACCTTGATGACTTATTCCACTAGACGAACTCACCATTCACAGCGTCCGTCACTTCATTCCCCCTCCCACCGAAGTTTTGTATGCTGTAGGTGGAAAACTACAACGGATCCAAGGACCCTTTAGATCACCAGGAATCTTTCAAGACCCTAATGCGCCTACAGGGGATACTAGATGAGATCATGCATAGAGCCTTCCCACCACACTGAAAGGATCCGCGAGGATTTGGTTTAGTAGGTTGACGCCCAACTCCATCAGTACCTTCAAGGAGTTAAGTGCCTAGTTCGCCTCACACTTCATTGGTGGACACAGGTACAAGAAGTCCACTGTATGCTTGATAAACATCAAGCAACGAGAGGACAAGATGTTGAGATTTTACATAACCTGCTTTAACAAAGAGGCTCTTTCGATTGATGAAGCAGACGATAAGATACTCGTGGTAGCATTCACCAACGGGCTACGGAAGGGTAAATTCCTATTTTCTCTATATAAGAATGATCCAAAGACTATGTCAGATATGCTTTACAAGGAAACCAAATACATGAATGCAGAAGACGCATTCCTGGCCTGAGAAGAAAAGCCCAAGAAGAGGGAAAGACATGATGATATACAGCAGGACAGAGGACCAAAGATGGCAAGGACAGGGGAGCAACGAGAGGATAGGCGTCCTAAACCCCCACTGGAAAATTCACAAGTTTCACCCTATTGATCGCCCCAATCGACTAAGTCCTAATGCAGATTAAGGATGAAGGGGCCTTGACCTTTCTTGGCAAGCCGAAGGGAGACCCTAACAAGAGGCCTTGAGACAAGTATTGCCGATTCTACCACGATTACGACCATGACACAGCTGACTGTTACGACCTGAGACAGCAGATCAAGGCCCTTATCTGACAAGGAAAATTGCAGAGGTTCATTAATAAGGATAGGATGGACCCAACTCAAGAGCAGGCCCCTCGACAGGAGAACAAATGCCCTAGACCCCTCATAGGGGACATAAGAATGATTGTAGGGGGCACGATGGCTACTAGATTGTCCAAAAAAGCTAGGAAAACTTATCTCAAGATGGTTCAGAACATCCAGCTGACAGGTTCCATACCAAAGATGGCACGGAGGGACAACCCCGTCATTGGATTCTCAGAAGAAGATGCCAGCCGTCTTCACCACCCACATAAAGATGCACTCGTAGTCAGCATACGAGTAGGAGATTACAATATGCACTGAATTTTGGTTGACAACGGTAGCTCGACTGACATCCTCTACTACCTAGCATTCCAACAGATGATGATTGATAAAGAATGATTGATTCTAACGAACGCTCTGCTCGTTGGATTCGGAGGAACACGTGTTTTCTCCCTTGGTGTTGTCATATTATCCGTGACGGTGGGCGACTACCCTAAATAGATCACTAAGGGCGTAACCTTCCTTGTGGTCGACTGCTTGTTTGCCTATAACACCATCATAGGGCGACCTACCCTCAACTCATAGAAGGTTGTAACCTCAACCTACCACTTGATGATCAAGTTTCCTATGGATTATGAAGTAGGGGAGCTACACGGAAACCAGGTGGTTGAGTGCGAATGCTACATAGCAATGATGGAGATGGTCGACCACCTCTAGGCCATGAACATAGAAGAACATCGGACGACCACAGAACCTGTGGAAGAGCTCAAAGAGATACACCTCGACGACTCTAGAAATGATCGAACAATGAGGATTGGTACCTTCGCCAGCCTGACGGTTCGCCAAGCGCTGGCAACTTTCCTTAGGGATAACCGGGACGTATTTGCTTGGAGTCATGAAGACATGCCGGGGATAGACCCCTCAATTATAGTGCACAGATTGAATGTGTCGCCCACCTTTATGCCCGTTCATTAGAAGAAGCGTGTTCTTGCCCCAGAATGAGACCAAGCTATAGGGGAAGAAATCCGCAAGCTGCAAGAGGTGAACTTCATTAGGGAGTTCTACTACCTAGACTGGTTGGCAAATGTGGTAATGGTCAAGAAGGCTAATGGAAAGTGGAGGATGTGTATAGATTTCATGGACCTTAACAAGGCCTGCCCTAAGGACAATTACCCTATCTTGCGGGTCGACGTTCTAGTAGACTCTACAGCTCAACACCAAGTGTAAAGCTTCATGGATGCTTTTTCGGGCTACAACCAGATCAGAATGGACGAAGCAGATCAAGAGAAGACTTCGTTCATCACTAGCCAAGGCCTCTTCTGTTATAAGGTACTAGAAACTCATTAACAAGATGTTCTCATAGCAAATCGGAGAAATGTCTAAGTCTATGTTGACGACACGTTAATGAAAAGCCGAAGGGAGGAAGACCACTTTGAAGATCTCAGAGAAACATTTGACACCCTTCGCTCCTATAACATGAATTGAGTGAGTTCGACATACAATATCACCCCCGCACTACTATTAAGGGACAGGTGGTCACCGACTTCATTGTAGAGTTCACCGACGTAGAAGGACAGGGGGTAGAAAAGGTCCCACAATGGCATCA
>NW_027069776.1:44012-62522 GCF_002906115.3 Quercus suber | reverse complement strand
GTAAGGTAGGTAGATGTTGTAATTGGTACTTGGCCTAAGTGTTTTGAAGTGAGGTTCTTGATCGAATAAATTAAAATCATTGACTTCCATATGGGTAACATGATGAAATCCTCGTAAGTCCATCAGGATCCATAACGATTGAACTGGGGGCTCAGCATCATCGTGGCCTTCACTATAGTCATCTTCTGGCCTTTCCGTCTCTAAACCCTCATCCTTTGAGGAAGGAGAACTGGCTGACGAACTCCTTTCTTCATTCGGATTGTCAGGGTCTTTGTGACCTAACAGGTACACTTCATCGTAGCCTGCCTTGTCGTGGACAAACGACTGGTTACTCAATGCACTAGACATGACCTATACGTGACGGTAAATCCTAAGACTCTGACGAGTCTATAATGGATGGTGGTAGTACCAAGTCTAGAAATAAAAAAGTACATAAAAATTAAGTAGAGGGGAAAGAGTGCTTACTAGGTTGGAACTGGACGATAAGAGGCATTGATGACGGATGCAACAATTAAACGGTATGTTCGTCTGATAGTGATGACAGGTGCACTTTGATCGTAGATTTCAGTAGAAAGTGAAGGAATGAGAGGAAGAGAGTTTGGTTTATATAGAGGGAACGACACATAATATGAAGGGACACTTCGATCCTAGTAAGCGACCATTCAATAAACACCATGTGTCCTTCATCATTAATGATCTTAGGCAACCTGTCAAGGTTAGGGATATTCCTCAAGAGGCTAGATTGAACTGTCACCCACGAGTCCTTCCACTCATAGGTCACGGACCCATGGGGTGAGGGGGCACCTAAAGAGGAAGAAAATTGGAGGTAACGATCCACTTAGATGGACTTGATAGTGCTAGATAAATGGGTTAATAGTGAACGAATCCTATGTGAACGGACATAGGGTGAACGAATCAAAGGGCCACGTGGCACTCAACTGGTCACTATGTGGTCTCCAAGAAACTTTAAATGGAAACGACTTGCGTCTCACGATTAATCCTAGTCCATAGAGTCCCAATATGAATAGAATTTTAACACAAGGAGGATTTTGGAATATACGTGTATTAATGGAGATCTTCACTATAAAGAAAAGACTTGTTACGCAAGCATAAGAGTTTGGCTCTACATTACTATAAAAACCCAAAGCCCTCAGAAAACAGGTATGCATAACTTACCCTAGCTTTGGCACTCTAGAGTTGTAAGAAGATTTTCTAACTTAATCTTCGGAGGTTTTTGGCTGGTACCACACCGGTACTCTCCTGGGGCTTTCTTCTATTGTTGTTTTGAGACATTGTTTTAGCACTTAAGTATGATGTGACTTACTGTTGATTTTTCGGCATCATCAAGAAAATATCAACAAAAAGAGACTCACATAAGCAATTGGTATATTTAAAGCTTTCTATGAATCAAAACAATTCTACTTACTTGTTCCTAATAGATAGTAAAATGCCAAAAGCAAGCACCCCCAAAAGATGTGTCACCTACACATCAAAACAAAATCACAGTAATATACTAAGATCTGGTCCATATATTAATACATCCAATTAATTATTAAAAAAAATTATAAAATAATAATAATAATAAGCTTGAAAAACAAAAAGACCACCTTGTTAATGAACCTTTCGTGTTCCTCAGCTTGTTTGCGATCTTAACGGCTTGTTTGGAGAGGATCTTCTTCGTTTGAACCGCTTATTTCGACGACTACTCTTTTGTTTGAGCCACTCTCTACAACAACAACCAAAAAAAAAAAAAAAAAATTCAAATCGTAAAAACGAATGAAATTCACAACCCAACATTCAAAGACAATAAATTTCACAGATTAACAACCATAGAGTACCTTAGACCTGTCCACTATCTTCTGCTTCACCCTTTTGAAACGAATCTTCATTCATGTACTCCATAGTTTCTTAGTTGCTCGACATTCTTTTGTAGAAAAAAAATTGTGTTTTTTTATTTTATATATATATATATATATAATTTTTATTTTGAAAATTTAATTTATAAGTGAATAAATCAATTTGAAAATTAATAGGAGTGTGGTTCTATTTTTTAGGCAATGTTTTCGTGGGAGTTAGAGTTGGTTTTTTACCGAATTGTCATTTAGTTTTGTCTCTACTTAAACATAAAGGTGTATGAGCATTTTTGTACTTAAAAATTAGGAATACAAACAGGGGAAGCCCTTTAAATAATAGTATAGATATAGATACATAATTTTTATTTTGAGAATTTAATTTATAAGTGGATAAAGTAATTTGAAAATTAATAGAAGAGTGACACTATTTTTTAGGTTATATTTTAGTGGGAGTTAGAGTTGTATTTTTATTGGATTATCCTTTAGTTTTGTCTCTACTTAAACATAGAGGTGTAGGGGCATTTTTGAACAAAAAAAATGAAGATTCCAAATAAGTGAAGCTCCTTAAATAGTAGTAGTATAGAAAATTTGTTTCAAAGTACTTCAAATTTTCTCCCTTAAAAAAAAAAAAAAAGAAGTACTTCAAAATTTTTATTTAGATTGAATTTTAAAATTTTCATAAATTCTTTTACCTATAATGTGTAAATCCATTTAAATAGCAGAAAACTCTAAATGCTATTTTTTAGCAAACCAAATAGTAAAAAACTCTCTCCATCCAGTGTGCCATTTGTGAAAAAATTTGCAAAAGTTTTACACTTTGCTACAATAATATGCTACTAGTAGCAAAACACAATAGACCTAAAAATTAAAACAGAACATCATTTTTTAAATCAGTCCGCCATCTCTCTTCTAAATAAAATAATCATTTTCTCTCTTCTCACGAATAAAGAAATAATCAAAAAAGAATATTTAAATTAAAAAATTTGAATAGACGGGTAAAAGAATAAGCCAAATACTATCACTAAGCCAAATATGATATATTATTAAATGATATCGTAAAATAGATAAAATAACCCTCTAGTGTGCTAAAATAACATTTTTTTTAGCACACCCAAATGCTATCACTAAGCCATATGATTTTTTTTTTTTTTTTTTTTTTAAATTTTTTTGGATGTTCGGAGCTAATCTTTTAGTTTTTACTAATCAATGACATTGTTCTTAAAAAAAAAAAAAAAAACACAAAAAACCAATGACATTGAGAACCAAGATTCAAGAAACAGACTTGTAAGGTATAATGCTGTTGCAAACGTTGAACTTACAAATATCATATACTGCAATAGCTTAATAACAAGTCGTTGTAGTATAGTGGTGAGTATTCCCGCCTGTCACGCGGGTGACCCGGGTTCGATCCCCGGCAACGGCGTTATTTATTTTTCTTTTTTGTCTTGAATTCGAATTCAGCCAAATTACTGATAACACCCTATCCATTTCAATAGTTTAATTATTTATAACCATAAATACTGAACTCAAAGTCAAAAATTGAAATACGATTTGTAAACCACAAGTATGGGAGCTATGATTAACAAATTAATATACAAATTTAAGAAGTCCATGGGGGCTATTATTAAAAAAAAAAAGTCAAAAATTGAAATACGATTTGTAAACCAACAAGTATGGGAGCTATGATTAACAAATTAATATACAAATTTAAGAAGTCCATGGGGCTATTATTAACAAATACTAATGTATAATTGGCTATGCCTATGCATAGTACAATAAAAACAAACACAATTACAAATATATGTTCAAATTATACATTGTTTAAGTCATAGATGTATACATTAGTTTTTACCTCTTCTTTTCTTCTTTATTTTTATATTTATTTTATTCTTTGGATATACACACGTTTTTTTTTTTTATTTTAAATTTTATTGTCTATTTATATTAGTCTCTTCGTTTTTTGCATAACATTAACTCACCTAAAATTAAATTTTAAAAAAAAAATATATATATATATATATATATATAGATAAGATATGTGGCATAAAATTAGACTACAACTACAATCCAATTTGAAATTTAATTAGATTTTCTCTCAACTTTACTTATTAATATATGAAAAATACTAACGAATGCTCTTAGAGCATTAGTGTTAAAACTTTTCTAAAATAGATTGTTAACCAATATCTTAAAAGACACTTGTTAACATGACCCTTAATATATATATATATATATATATATAGATTGCTGAGCCATACTGATTTTGACATTACAACGGCAGCAAATTAAGCTCTAAATTGATCAAGGTGAAGTCCTTGAAAGCCTATGCTGGTTTTGAAGAGCCAAGTGACCCCTTGTAGGGAGGACCTACAGTACTGTTGCTTACAGTCAATATGGCCTCCCAAGCTGATCAGTTAGACTTTTATCATTTTTGTAGGTGATGTACGTAGCCTTTGCTATCCTTGCCAATCCTATTACTATACCTTGGTTGATGCACAGAAAAAGTTGAGCATTCCAGTGTTTCCAAAATTCTTTCTATGCATGACTGACTAGAAGTTGTTAGGTCTATATGTATTAGTGTTGACAAATCATGTTAAATTATGAGTTTTCTTGTGTTTTAGAGTTGTAATTCAAAAATAAAGACAAAGACCTAAAATCAGCTCAAGAAAAAGAAGTTTCTGTTAGCTCAATATCAATCTTGATAGCAACCTTGATTTGTCATGCTACTTCAATCAAGAATTGCACGACCAAATTTGGAAAGGCCCATTAAGTCATCAATTTTAGCCTTAATTTGTGTGTTATTTGAAAGATTATTAAGGATACATTAGCTCTTCTCTAAGGATCCAAACCCAAATTCTCTTAATTTTACCATATAGAATTTATCAAAGTAAATTTAAAGATCAATTGGTGAAATTTCTTGGTCTAGCCATATCAAATTTGACAAAATCTTTCATTCACTCAAATTCAAGGTACCTGAGATTAATAGGCTGTCTGTAATCTTTATTAATGAGCCCCAACTAATTTTTTTTTTCTTTCGTTTTACACTATATTTATGTCTCCTGCTATTATGACCAAATTACAAAATAAGAAATTCTGCAAGGAGCAAAAAAGACAAAATAAGGCTTTTGTTCAATGATAACAAACCCAAGCTTTGCTTAAATATATATTCTTTTATTCTGACCATTAAAAGTTAGAAAGAAAAACTTTATTTATTACAATTTACTAAGAAAAAGCTGTAGTACTCATTACCACACTCATACACAAAGCGATTTATTTAAAATTAAAAGGCAAAAGGTTCAGATTTTAAACAATAAAAGTTGCTACTAGTGCACAATACACACAAGGCATATTTATCATATTCCACAATAATTCCTCAAAGCAGACTTGGCTTTCTGACCAGCCTCAGTGTAGTAGTAGCCGAGGAACTGAACATGATCGAAGGGCTTAAAGAGCAAAGGGTGTTCCTCATCAACTAGCTCCTTCGGGGCTTCAATGATGTAACCTGCTTTGCGGATTGAGAACAATCCAGTTGAGTACCTTGCCTCATCTCCGGTCATCATGACTCGATGATTTGGAGAGTGCAGCCTGCCGTTTGTCCATGCCTGCAAAATCAGCCACAGTTTATTTATTTACATATATAATTAATTGCTTTGTTTGTTGTTTTGTTCTTTTTGATAATTTGATGGTTGAGGTGAAGAAATTTGAACATTAAATATTTCTGTTGAAAATACTAATTAGTGTTAATTCAGTTATAAGACTTTTGGTTACATAATTAATTGTTAATTTAATTATTTTCAATGATTTTAATTTCATTCTTGGTTGCATGCATTTTATGTTAGAAGAAAAAGAGTATTAGAGAAAGGCAAGGTCCATAACATTTCAACTTCACTTATCATTTTTTTTTTCAATTTACAAAATAGATTCTAAAAAAAAAAAAGATAAAAAAAAACTTTGAATTAAAAATAGATTTATGAATCCCATAAAAAAAAGATTTATTAAATCAAATTTGGTGAAAGTACCATATTTTTAGATACAAAATTAGAATATTCTGTTCGATACTCCAGCACTTATGATATGTCATATCATATGTCTAGGTTATTATTTATTTATTTATAATTATTATTATTTTTAAATATTGTGGTAGTTGGCCCTTTATGCGCACCACCGAGGCTCAGACTTGAAATTTCCCAAAAAGCTAGGAAAGGTAATTATCTGTGCCTGATCAATATGGCATACAAAAAAATATTGGACTGTAAAATGCATCATTTGTAATATAACATTTTCATAGGACTTTATTTTTTATATATTCTACTAATGAAGAAATAGCAACTTTACCAGTAGAGAATCACCGATCATGACAATGAAAGAGTCTGGAGAGGGTTTGACGTTGATCCATTCACCATCTTTGGTCTCTACCTCCAACCCCTCAACTTGATTTTGATACAATATGGTCACTATGATTTTGTCTGTGTGAGCGGTCAGTACAAGCTTGGTCTCACTGGTTTGAGTTCCTTTATATTTCATGACCCGAAGAAGGTAATTGGTTGACCCCATGTGTTCCTCTAGGTATTTCTCAAGGTCCAAGCTCTCCAAAATCATCCTCCTGACTATTTGATCTAATTCTGATAGTCTCTCAGGGAATGATTGTATGGTATTGCTGCCCAAAAAGGAAAAAAGACAGATAAATGAAATAGTTATTTAGTCATAGATGCAAGTTTCAACTAAGTGTCAGTTTGGATTACTCATTTATTAATTTTCAAAAATAGATTAAAAGTATAGTTATATCTAAATAAACAATAAACTAACCAAACAAACACGAACGAATATTCTCTAGCATTTAATATTTTATGAAGAAACTAATGGAAAATATGATTATATATTAGTCTGTTAAGGATTAATAGCCGACTCCAAAATTTTGGAATAAAGAGGGGTTGTTGTTGTTGTTATTATTATTATTATTTTGTTATAATAAATAAATTAAGGTTATAATTGATTATATTCCATGGCAGCTAAAATATAATACATGTTTCCACAATTTTATTTATCACTAGAGGAAAGGAAATTATACCTAAAACTTGGGTTTCCTTCAGGCCAGAAGATATTTGACAAGCTCTCAACTTTCTCAGAGATGTTTGAATCATCAATGCATGCTCTCATATAGTGGCACCATAGGGTATTGCCCAACGTAGCCATGATAGGGTTTTTTAGAAATGTTACGCAGCTTTGTTTGTAAAGGGAGGTCAAACAGCTCTTCTGTTGCACCCAAAAGAGCCTTTCGAAGGTCTAGGGGGACTTTACTGAACAAAGCCTCGAAGCAACCGTACTATTGGAGTGCTTCCAGGACTTGGGTTCTCACCAAGTCCCACTCGGGAGTGTGTACTTTTTGATCAAGGTTGGAGAAATCTATGACAGGAAGTTTGAGAGTGGATTCGGACCCCATTTTCTTCTACTCTTTGGTGGATATAGAAGATACTACTATGTGTTGTAGTTTGCTTGAGCTTTTGGGTGCATTTTGGCCTATTTATACAGTTCGACGGATGACAGTAAATTTTAAAATAAGACAGGAGGTGAAGGAAGAAAAAATGCTTTACAGTTTGCATTTGGGGTCAAACATATTACGTAGGTTATTGGTGGGTGGGTTTAGATTCCTCCTGAATGAGTGGACCACAAATTATCACTTATTAAAAAATGATTTATTTATTTATTTATATATGAGAAAGTGATGTCTCAATTTGCGGAAAATTTTGCGTGAAGATCATTTTTCATGTTTTTCAATATTTTGGTAGTAACAGAATAAATGAGTCAAATGATAACAATTTTTGGTTAACAGAAAAAGTTTAACTTATTTTTAGAAATTGTACTCTACTATTTTTTTTATTTTAAACAATTCTATCTCACAACAAGTTAAATAAAAGAAGTTAGGATATTAACTTTCAACTCATTTTAAGTTGCTACAAAACATAGTAAAATTAAATAATTTTATGAAAAATACTCTTAGAAAGTGACTCATTTTCTAGAAAATATTTTTGCTAAAACAATCAGAGTGTTAAGAGTCTAGACCATTTCACTTGTAAACTATAAGATATTCAAAAAATCCCATGTATCGATAATGTGCTGAATTGAATTAATTAATAATTGCAATTTATAAAAAAAAAATTAGAAAATTATTTAATTTCCATATAGTTTTCTAATATATAGATATCTAGCATAAAATATTTTTATATCCTAAAGAAAAGAAATCAAGATTATATATTTGTAAGGACCAAAAAAAGTTTGTAGCCTAAGCCCACTTAAAGTAATGGGTTGTATCCTTCAAACTTGACCCAAATCAATAAAAATTTGTAAGAAATGGGAAAAAACAACAACAATGAGCTCTGCCTGAGGACAATTATAGGGAAGAATCGGACTTGTATTACAAAATAAATGAGCATCAAGGTTTACACAAAGGCTCCTGAGGAGGCAGGATTCACATAGAAAATGATATTGTTCCCTTTTCTTCTCCAATGCACACCACTCTATTTCTCCTTTTTCTCTCTTCCCTTCGATCCCTCTTTTCAATGCTCTTTCCTTTCATTTTATAGCCCCCTTCCACCGCATCTTCACCATCCATTTTTACCTTACTCCTCTCCTTTCCTGACACTTGTTACCTTTCATATTTGAAGTAGGTGGTTTTAGGAATCTGCTTAGCTGTGGCCTACACTGTTCAGGTTACTTCCTCAATAATGCGGCTGATAAAGCTGTTGTCCTCCAATTAATGTGGATGCAACAAGCTACACCAGGCCTAAAGCTTCCCTAATGCCCACTGTCTTCCACTCCCTCCTGATCCTAGCTTCCTCTCAGAGTGCCTCAGAGTACCATGATTTGTTTCTTCCTCTCCTCGGGAAGCTTCTTCCCTTGGACTCGTGGCTTACAGCACCTCAGCGTCATTACTGCGACCCTTCAACTTCCTCCTCAATCCTTGGGCCAATATCGCGACCCTTCATCTTCCTCAGTCCTCAGGCACTCACAATATTCATGTAATACCCATGAAATATACATTTGAATATGTATATACGGTAAAAAATAATAGAATCTAAAAAGTAAAATTGGTTAAAGTTCTGGTTTTGAAATTGACTAGGTAGTAATAAGAGTAGTTACACCTTATTTTTGAGAAACTGTTCATAGCTAATTATAAAGAATGATTGAAAATTTTATTTTTTATTATAAAAGAAAAACACCAAGCATTAAGCAATAGTAATCTCAATAAAAAAAAAAATCAAGATTAAATTTCCATGAACCTAAAAATGCTATAAAGATAAATAGCTAATTAGTAAAGTTTGAAAAAAAAAATATTAAGGTTTAGCTGTTGTGTAATTTTTTTTAGAAGAGTTGTTTTGTAATTGTATGGTTTTGAAACTCAGACCATGCAAAGAACCGTAATAAGAAGAGGTTCAAGTTTTTTTTAGGTTAGATTAGGGTTAAATCGAGGTTGAAGCATAATGAAGTTTAATTAATTTAATAATTATTTAAAATGTAAATAAATATATTAAATTAGTAAAAATAGAAAAAATTGACTAAAAAATATATCCAAATTCAATTACATAACTTTGAAATGAATTTTCATAAAGTCAATAAAAAATAATAAAGTATAAACAAGAATAAAAAAAAAAAATCATGTTTGGTAATTTTTCAAATAAAAGCATTTTTATTTAAAATAAAATTATAAATTCCACGTTTACATGTAAAGATGTAAAAGCAATTCTTGAACACAAATAATGTATGTTTTTAGACCCCTTAAACACAAGTTGTTTAACTTAATACTAAGCCAAGTTAATTAACAAGTTCATTAATAAGATCTAGGTTAAACACATTCAAATCATATCATGTAAATAGTGTGGAAATATAAAGAACACACGATATGATAACCTAAAAAAACCAAACCAGTAAAAAACCTGGGGAGGATTTAACATAGTTATCCTCAAGGTAAAATAGATCCACTATGAAAGAATTGAAGTTTGTACAATAAGACTTAGGCAACTAATATCATATTGCTACCTCGAGTAGAAAACTTACTACTGTGATAACGTGACAGCTCAGAGTCCACATACTACTTCTTTCTTTGATCCACAGCAACCACAAGTTCTCCTACTTGTGTTTTTCTTTAAGCTTTTGAAACAACAACTGAAGAGATCACCAAGTTCTTGACATCAATCTTGATCTTGATAACCCTAAATATGTATGAAGGTAAACACCTTTAGATCTCATAGAAGATTCACACACATAGCATATCAACAACCTTTAACATGTGGTTAGGGTTTTTCTTTTTATACTTGAAGCAAAATATAAAACCCTACACGTAATATGATCTTGGATTGAGTTGGAAATTCTGCAGAAAAAACAATTTGCACAAGATTCGATCGATCGAGTCTAATTTTCGATTGATTGAGCCTTGAAAATTTAGTCCAGTAAATTCTACAATTACTCGATTCCAACTTTACACATAAACACACTTTGAGCAGCCTAAATCTAGACTCTAAGTTTTGATCCTGGTTTGCCAACACAATAAACATTGAAGTTCTAATACTTTTAGTTCCTAAAGTCTTAGAACCTAACAAATAAATTTAGCAAATAATAATTTATTAAGGGAAAAGTGATACAATAAAATGGAAAACCGTGTGAAAGTAACTTAAGGATCTGTTTGGATATCGGTTATTGTTGAAAACTAAAAACTAAAAACATTGTAATATAATAATTTTTAAATGTGTGAATAGTGTTGTGTGACCCATTTTTAATGTTCTTTTTTTTTTTTTTTTTGAAAAAAGAGGTTTGTGGGTCCCATGAATAGTGCATGGGACCCATTAAAAAAAAGTGCCACTAGGAAGTGCAAAACGTGCTTCCCAAACGCATACTAATTGTCTGTTTGGATACCGCTTATTGTTAAAAATTAAAAACTGAAAATACTATAGCAAAATAATTTTTAAATGTGTAAATAGTGCCATAAGACTCAGTTTTAAAGTTATTTTTGTTGAAAAAAAGTACTTACGGGTCCCGTGAATAGTACACGGGACCTACAAAAAATAATGTTGAGTCTGAGAAACGCAACTTAAAAAAACGTAAACGCAACAAGCCTTACACAAATGCACCTTAAGTATAATACATCTTCAACTAAGTGCCCATTTGTTTCCACTTTCCCAGCCCAAAAAGCCTGTTTTGAAAAAAGCCAATGTCCAAAACTTGTTTGGCTAAGACCAAAATGTATCTTTTTGGAAAAAGTTGTGTTTTGGGTTTGTGAAGGGAACGTACAGGATGGAAAAGGAGCTTTGAGCTGCATTTTGGAAAAAGTCCATGCGTGTTGATTAGAGGCTGTTTGGCCAGCTTTTTTTGGTCACTCAATTTTCGTCATTCAATTTCCATCACTTATCACTCAATACTCATCACTCATCACCCATTACCCATCACTCAATACCCGTTTGGCACATCACTGAAATGCAATCACTCAACATTTTTCACACTATTTTGTGGGCCCAGCTCTGTCACCCATTGCAGTTTTTTTTTTTTTTTTTTTTTTTTTTTTTTTTTTAACTGGGTTCTGTGAGTTTCCCAGTGAAAAAAAAATAAAAAAGAGGAAGAAACCAGGGACCGTGAACCCAGGTGGAAAAAAAAAAAAAAGAAAGAAGAAGGAAGAACAGGGACGATGAACCCAGGTGAAAAAAAAGGAGGAAGAATAGGGACGGTGAACCCAGGTGAAAAAAAAAAAAAAAAAAAAGGAAGAACCCTGTGAAAGAACAAAAAAAAAACCCAAAAAAAACCCAGCCAACGGAAACTGTGAAAGAAGAAGAAAAAAGGGCCAAACTCAGAAAGTGAAAAGAGAAGAAAAGAAGGAAAAAAAAGAAAAAAGAAAAAGAACCAGACCCAAAAAGTGAAAAGAAAAGAAAAGAAAAGAAGAAAAAAAAAAAGAAGAAGAAGAAGGAGAAGAAGAGAAGCAGACACCCAGCCCGTGAAAGACAAAAAGGAAAGAAAAAAAAAAAAAAAAAAAGAGAAAAGAAGAGAAAGAGGGAGCAAAAATCTTACTGTGGGCCCGGTTATGTGATGTTATTTACAAGTTTGCCATTGAAAACTGAAAACTGAAAACTGAAAACAGCCAAAAGTTGTTTTCAATTTCCATAACTCATAACTCAAAAAGTAGAGAATTGAGTATTGGAAACAGAGTTATGGAAATAGAGTATTGGTGCAGGCAAACGAGTATTTGCTATGGGTCCCACCATTTTTGAGAATTGAGTTATGAAAACTGAGAATTGAGTCATGAAAACACCCAATCCAAACAGCCTCTTAACTATCCATTGGACTCTGTGGGTAATTACCAAATTACCCTTCAATAAATCAGAAGATGTCCTTATCTTCTTCCTTTGATACACACAAACATAAACACACCCATATAGACGCACAGAACCTGCAAGAGCACCACCACCAAAACATAGATCACACCATCCACCCAACACTATCCAACCATCACCACCCAACCACCACCACCATCACTTATTAAAACCACCCCCACCAAAACTTGTTAAAACAATGGAAACCCAAAATACAACGAAAATCAAACATGATCTACCCAAAATCCAAAAAAAATAACTTAAAATTAAACCATGAACTGAAAACCCATAACCCAAACCCAAAATCAAAATACAAACTCAATGGTAGCAGAACACTTGAAATCAGATGAGAGAGATTCAACCATGCAAGCTTCAATAGAGAGGATTTCTCTAAGGTGCATTTTGGTCTGTAGCTAAAAAGTCACGGCTTCCTCTTAACCGATTCGGACCGATCTTCTTCGTCTTCTTCTTCTTTCTTCTTCGTCTTCTTCCCAAATTGCCCACTGTGTTTCAAAAGGCAGAGTTAAAGTCTGGGTACTAGGTACTTGAAGTGTGTGTACTGGTCTTTTTGAAGTGTGGGTACTGAGTACTACCATTAATATGTGAAGGAAGTGGTAGGGAGGCTTTGTGTGGCAAGAGAAAAGGGAGAAAGGAGGAAAGAAAAAAGAGGCTATGTGTGGAATGTTCTAGAGCGTGGAGGAAGTGGTGGGGAAAAAAGAGGAAAGAAGGAAAAAAAGAAAAAAAGAAAGTAAGGGTACGTGTGTGGAGGAGAAAAAAAGAGGGGGAAAAAAAGGAAATACAGATGAAAAGAAAAAAAAATAAGAAATTAAAATTGAGAAATGCTATCACAATATTTTTACAATACTTTCACAATAAATCTTAAGTGGTAGGTTATTATTAACTAATATTGGTAAAATAATAATTTTTTTAGAATGAGAAAAAAATAATTTTAATAGTACGTTCAAATTAATATTAGTATCAATTATCACAACATTTTCACAATACTGTACACAATAAATCTTAAGTGGTAGGTTATTATTAGCTAATATTGGTGATAATTTTTTTTTTTAGAAAGAGAAAAAAATAATTGTAATAGTATGTTTAAATTAAAATCAGTATCAATTATCACAATAATTTCGCAATACTTTTACAATAAATTTTAAGTGGTAGGTTATTATTAGCTAATATTGATGATAAAAAATTTTATTTTTAGAAACTTTGAAAGTTCTTTTTCAAATAAATTTTTAGAAAGTTTTATATAAAAAAAATTAGAAAGTATTTTCACAATACTTTACATATACATTAACTTTTTTGGTAATTTACCACTCAAACTACCACTTTTATAAGTACTAGTCAAACACTCAATTGTTTCAAAAAGTAATTTTTAATAGTTTTTACCAAATACTCAACTTTTTAAAAAACTAAAAGTCACGGCTTCCTCTTAACCGATTCGGACCGATCTTCTTCGTCTTCTTCTTCTTTCTTCTTCGTCTTCTTCCCAAATTGCCCACTGTGTTTCAAAAGGCAGAGTTAAAGTCTGGGTACTAGGTACTTGAAGTGTGTGTACTGGTCTTTTTGAAGTGTGGGTACTGAGTACTACCATTAATATGTGAAGGAAGTGGTAGGGAGGCTTTGTGTGGCAAGAGAAAAGGGAGAAAGGAGGAAAGAAAAAAGAGGCTATGTGTGGAATGTTCTAGAGCGTGGAGGAAGTGGTGGGGAAAAAAGAGGAAAGAAGGAAAAAAAGAAAAAAAGAAAGTAAGGGTACGTGTGTGGAGGAGAAAAAAAGAGGGGGAAAAAAAGGAAATACAGATGAAAAGAAAAAAAAATAAGAAATTAAAATTGAGAAATGCTATCACAATATTTTTACAATACTTTCACAATAAATCTTAAGTGGTAGGTTATTATTAACTAATATTGGTAAAATAATAATTTTTTTAGAATGAGAAAAAAATAATTTTAATAGTACGTTCAAATTAATATTAGTATCAATTATCACAACATTTTCACAATACTGTACACAATAAATCTTAAGTGGTAGGTTATTATTAGCTAATATTGGTGATAATTTTTTTTTTTAGAAAGAGAAAAAAATAATTGTAATAGTATGTTTAAATTAAAATCAGTATCAATTATCACAATAATTTCGCAATACTTTTACAATAAATTTTAAGTGGTAGGTTATTATTAGCTAATATTGATGATAAAAAATTTTATTTTTAGAAACTTTGAAAGTTCTTTTTCAAATAAATTTTTAGAAAGTTTTATATAAAAAAAATTAGAAAGTATTTTCACAATACTTTACATATACATTAACTTTTTTGGTAATTTACCACTCAAACTACCACTTTTATAAGTACTAGTCAAACACTCAATTGTTTCAAAAAGTAATTTTTAATAGTTTTTACCAAATACTCAACTTTTTAAAAAACCACTTTTTTATTATGCACTTTTTAAAAACTTTACTATTTAGAAAAAGTTCACTTTCAAAAAACTGAACTAATCCCACTTTAAAAACACTTCAGCCGGTGTAGTGGTCAATGTGTAGTACATTCAGCCGTGTCATCCATTAAGGTATCCAAAAGCCGAACATGTCTCCTTGAGTTACTTGAATAAAGTGGAACGCCGGCCGGGGGCAGAACGCCACTTGCCACTTGCCAGGTCAACTCGCTCTGTTCTTTGCTGGTTTTGTGTCCAATGCCGGTTCTAGAAATTTTTTGTAAAAACTTATTAAGAAATTTAAATTAAAAAAATTTAATTAAAAAAAGAATTTGAATACATTGAGTTATAAAAAAAAAAACACAAATACATGAAATTTTACAATTTTCTTTTTCGAGTTTTCATATATTGAAATCACCTCATAATAGTTTATTATCAGTTTTCATTATCTATTGTCAATGTAAGTATGACCATTTTATTTTGTTAAATTTGTATAGTATTTTTGTTTTTATGAAATTGTGGTTATATATTCGTCATTTTTTTTATAAAAATATTTTAAACTAAATGAAAAAACTCAACTCCACTTACACTATATAATTATTAATTCACACAACTATACTCATCCATACATAAATAATACACTAAATTGTTGTTTGATTGTGGGATAAGTTGATATGTGATCAAAGTGTGCAAGATTTAAAACATGGTTTAAATTAGTAAAGCAATATATATATATATATATATAAAATTTTTCAAGTCTGAACCCCCTGAAATGTATGTGCCCCTGGCCTACGTAAGAAGGTGAGGCTGTAAGAGATAAGTACAGATAGGAAAGGTGTACAGATAGGAAAGGTGTAGAATATTTAAACAAATAAATTATAAAGTGGTGTATGTTAAATGTTAATTGTGGAGGCAGTCACGTAATTGAATTTTAAAACATTAATGAGATGGCAAGGAGTGTCTTTCTCACCTTAAGATCTTATAAACGTCTAACCCAAAAAAATTAGTGTAACTTTTTTATGAAGTTATACTTAGCATAACATAAATCTATTTATATTTATATATCATTTTTGTCAAATTATCGTACACAAGTTAACCACTAATTTCACTTAAAAATAAATTAAGAGATAAATTCTCTTTTGTCCTAATATGTTTCGTTTCATGCACTCAACAATAACAACAACAACGTAAGAAATATGTATAGATAATATTGACTTGATAGGATGACTCTAGTCTACTATTTTTTGGGATTGCTACGGTATGTATAGATAACATTGACTTGATAGGAAATATTTGGATTGTCCTAAATATGTTTCCTCTATTTATTTTATTTAGCATTTACCTTTTGATAAGTAAAATTATAGCGCGCAAGGCGCCTCAGATTTAGCCTGTCGGCCTTGGTCATAGAATAGGTTCTATGGCTTAAACTGACGGGATAAACTATGAGAAAAGTTGAAGACCAAAAAAAAAAAAAAAAATTGACGGACAGAGACTTGACAGGAAGAAAGTCAGCCCACTCCAGAGGTAACACCATCAAGAAGCTGACACTGTTATGGCTGGAGAGAATAAGGAAAGCTGACGATCCTGAAGCTGATGATCCTGAAATTGACGGTCTTAGTGGAACCTTGGCTTGATCACCGCACATGAGTATATAAGGAAATGACTTGTATCTCACGCTTAATGTTAGTGTCCAACAAGGAAAGGATTCCGTAATATACGCTCATTAGGATTCCTATAAGGAAAGGACTTCTAGCCCAAGAAAGAGATGGTCAACCTTCTACTACTATAAAAGCCCCAATACCCTCACAAATCAAGGTACGCATAATTACGCAATCTCTAGCACTTTAGAGTTGTAAAAGGTTCTAACTTGACCTTCGGAGGGTATTAGGCAGGCACCACACCGGTGCTCTCTGTTAGGTCTTCTCTTTTCTTTGTGTAGGTGGCGTTTCGAGTGTGCGAGCATTGTGTGGCTCATTGGTGATATTTTCAGCATCATCAGTTGGCACCGTTTGTGGGGAACACTTAAGCTTGCGTAAGCCACACTATAGTTTCCCGAACAAAAGAGTTGCATGGTGCTCACTCGCTCGATGGCAACCATAAACGACATTCGAGAAGAGGAACCACCCACGACTGCCCTCGAGAGACAAGTTCAAACTCTCGTCGCTACCATGGAACGCTTCACCAAGCAAAACCACGACCTGGAGGAATAGCTATGGCAGAAGAATGCACCACCGAACAACCAGAGAGATGATCAAGTGGGAACCAGCGTCGAGAAAAGGAACCAAGAAGAAGCCGAAGGCAGTAATGTTTTGAACCAGCAGGAACGACAGGGGACCAGTCGTCCCTTTGTTACATGGTCGCGAAGATGAAATTGATGAAGGAAAGGATGGATCTTAAGATGAATGCCCTTAAGGGACGGGTATCTAGCGACCTCGACGATTTGGTTCACCGAACCGATTTGCCGTTTACTACCTTTATTAACTCCTTCCCTCTGCCCTAGAAGTTTTGCATGCCGTAGATTGAGAGCTACAATGGAGCCAAAGACCCACTTGATCACTTAGAGACCTTCAAGACCTTGATGCATCTTCAAGGAGTAGTGGACGAGATCATGTGTAGGGCCTTCCCTACGACGCTGAAGGGCCCTGCGAGAATTTGGTTTAGTCGACTGACACCCAACTCCATCAGCACCTTCAAAGAGCTGAGCGCCCAATTCACTTCGCACTTTATTGGAGGGCATCGGTACAAGAAGTCTACTGCATGCCTGATGAGTATCAAACAACGGGAGGATGAGACGTTGAGATCTTACATAGCCCACTTTAATAAGGAAGCACTCTCGATTGACGAGGTCGACGACAAAATACTTGTGGTAGCTTTTACGAATGGTCTGAAGAAGGGTAAATTCTTATTTTCACTATATAAGAATGACCTGAAAACTATGTTGGATGTGCTTTATAGGGCCACCAAGTACATGAACGCCGAAGATGCTCTATTAGCTCGCGAAGAAAGACCTAAGAAGAGAGAGAGGTAGGAAGATACCCGACAGGAAAGAGGACGAAGATGGCAAGAACTGGAGAGCGAAGGGAGGATAGACGGTCTAAGCCCCCTACGGGGAGATTCACAAACTTCACCCTACTAACCACTCCAATCGACCAAGTCCTTGTGCAAATTACGGACGAGGGGGCATTAACTTTCCCTGAAAAGCTGAAGGGAGGTCCCAACAAGCGGTCATAAGATAAATACTGTCGCTTCCACCGCGACCACGGACAAGATACGACCGACTTTTATGACTTGAAACAGCAAATTGAAGCCCTTATTGGCAAGGGAAGTTGCAGAAGTTCGTTAGCAAGGAAATGGCAGATCTGCTCCCTCAAGAGCAAGCCCCCCGATGAGACAACGAGCGTTCGAGACAGCCCTTAGGAGACATAAGGATGATTTGAGGAGGCGCGGCCGCTAATGGCCTATCAAAAAGAGCTCGAAAGACCTATCTTAGAATGATCCAGAACGTTTAGCTCACCGGTGTCATTCCAAGGATGCCACAAGTCGACAATCCTCTCATCGGCTTCTTGGAAGAAGATGCTCGACGCCTCTTCCATTCGCATGACGATGCGCTTGTTGTTAGCATCTAGGTAGGAGATTATAACATGTACCGGGTCTTAGTCGACAACGGGAGCTCCGCTGATATCCTCTACTATCCTGCATTCCAGTAGATGCGGATCAGCAGAGAGCGACTAACCCTGGCCAACGCACTGCTCGTCGGGTTCGGCGGAACTAAAGTGTACCCTTGGGCGTGGTCACATTGCCAGTTACCACTGGAGATTACCCCCAACAAATCACTAAGGACGTTACATTCCTTGTGGTCGACTGCTTCT
>NW_027069776.1:17218-43844 GCF_002906115.3 Quercus suber | reverse complement strand
TCCTTTCATTTATAGTTTTACTTCTCAAACTTATCATTTACTTTAGTTTTTGTTACAATCAGCCCAAAGGGCAAGTCTTTTTTTTCATAGTTATTGCTACAATAAGCCCAAAGGGCAAGTTTTTTTTTTAGAGCTACTTTTTTATGAATGCATGGCAATAAGAGGAGTTTATTCAGAAAGGATGACATTTTCTATTTACAAGCTTGCAAAAAATAGACGACACCAAATCCATAAAAGGTAAAAAATTCTAAGTTAAAGAGTGGACAACCTTTTGTTTGCAAAAAATGGGCGTCTGTAAGCCCTCAAGACTGACGAGTCAATCCCAAGAGGAGAGGCCATAAAATTAATGGTCCATGTGACGGACTCATCAAAAGAGACGGGCTCATGAAAGTGACGGTCTCAACAAAGTGGCCCCACCAAGTCCATAATATGGACAAGGCCATAAAATTAGTAGTCTATGTGACAGACTCATCAAAAGAGACAGGCTCATGAAAGTGACGGTTTCAACAAAGTTGCCCCACTAAGTCCATAATGTGGACAAGGCCATAAGATTAATGGTCCGTGTAACGGACTCCTCAAGGATGACAGATTCAACAAAGTAACGATCTTAAAAAAGTGGTATTTTAATAAGTGCAGGGCAAGAAGCCGACGTACATAACATACCCTTAAAACCAAACAAGCCCAACATTAACATGGACAACTTCAAGATTGAAGGAACGATTAAAGATCCTTTAAAGGGGACAACGACTTTACTAAGCTGACGGTGTCATTAAAATAGATGGGTCCATAATCATTACCATTAAATAATAGCCCACAGCCAGGCTGACGACCTCAGCCTACAACTAGAAAATAAACTCGAAAGTCTACAAAGTAAGAAAAAAAAAACACATAAACAAAATAGCCATACACACATAATCAAAAGCGACGACTACTAGAGTATCACAAAAGTAGCTTACTTACAAATAAAAGCCCAGAAATCTGAAGGGTATTTAAAAAATATTTTTTGCAAATGGTACGAAATGTAACAACTATAAAAAGCAAAATTATGGCTGGGCAGAAGGAGTGTCACTCGAGGTCTTTTTTGCTTTTTTGAGCAGAAGGGTCTTCTACGTCTAACTCCTCCACAGAATGATTGGAAATAGTGATGGGAGGGTTCTTTGCAGGCTGGGCCGCTATCATCAGGAGGGGAGGCATCCTCAAGGTCGTCACCCTCAACAATGACGGTGTCGTTCGTAGGCGTCGCTGGTGGTATCATCTATAGTAATCCCAGATAGATCCAATTCAGGAAAAGCTGACGCGACCTATTTAAGGCAGTCGTCAAACCCTGTGCCGTAGTATCCACCACAAGCATTAATAAAGGAATCTGACGCTTTAAACTTTTGAACTGCGTCAGCCCTAGCTTGCTCCACCTCCTTCTGCTCCACCTACTCTTCCAGCTTCTCCCTACACTCCTTCAAATCAACGTTCAAGAGACGGACGGCCTCCTTGTACTGACCCTGTTGGTTCAACAAATTGACATTGTGCTTCATGACACGAGTAACAACACCCTCCTTGGCCACACACTGGTCCTGGAGTGCCTTCACACGTACCAAGGCCTAAAAAGGCACAACCGTCAGTTAATAAACAGGAAAAGGATAAGAAATAAAAGTAGCTAGGAGAGAGCTTACTCATGTTAAATCAAAGATGGCTAACGCCCCCAAATCCTCCGTCCCCAATTGAGCACAAGGATCTGTATCCATTGGCTTTATGAACGATTCCACTTCTTCAACGGCATAATCTTTGTGCGTCAGTAGGCAGTGGGGCCCCTCGAGGACCAAACCAGAAGGAGTCATCACCCCCTTTCCAGCCCCATGGCCTGATTTAGGGGGTGACTTCTTTGGGGGCTCGTCCCTAGGAGTGACGACCACCTTCTTGTGTGGACGGGCATCCTTCCCGTCGGTCTTCCTCTTCCACGAACCTTTAGTGACGGCTTTGGAGGTTGAGAAAGATGTCAACTCCCCTTTGGCCCTCTTCTCCTCCTTTTGACAGGCAGCAGCCGCCCTTATCCGTTGCTTAGTTGACTCCATCTCTGCGAAGGTAACAGACGTATATGGAAAGTGACAGGTGGAGCTAAAAGTGACGAGGCTACATACATATATAAAAGAAAAAAAAAGTATACTTATGACGGTGAGAAAATTCTTCTAACTTGCGGGCTTCTGGCGTTGGTTCAGGACCCCCACAGTAAGTGTGAAGAGTGTTGAGGGTTATTAAGTCCCGGCACTTTCGCTCCCCCAACAGAATCTCCAGAACCCGACGGATGAAATCCCTTTGCTCCTTAATTATAAGTGGGTGAGTGTTGGCTGAGGAAGAAACAAGTTGACGACGTCAAAACACTTCAAAAAATAATAATAATAAATTAATGTAATACTGACGAGGTTAAAAGCAAACGGCTAGAACCTGAATCTCTGACTAAAGCCCAAGTGTTATCAAAATTACCATGGGGCATCATCCCTCACTCTTCCTGACGGCACACCCAGTCTATCCCTTTAACAAAAAAGAACCTACTTTTTCAGTCCCTATTTGAATCTGGCATCTCAGACACTAATCTCAACTCCCTCTCCTTAACGGCAAAATGGTACATCCACTTGGAAGAAGCAAGGTGCTGGGGTCTATAGTAGTAGAAGAATTCATCTAAAGAAAGTTGACAGTGTCCTCCACTCATACGACCCCATAAGACCTCAGCACTTATAAAGATCCTCCATGACTTTGGAGCAATTTGGCTGATAGACAACCACATAAAATCAGCTAGCTGACGGTGTAAGGTCATCAGGGGTAGTCTAAGCCCCGCGGCGAACATGGCATTATACATACCAACGTAGGTGGTTCTCCCCGTATAGCATTTTTCATTTTCCCTGGGGAGACGAATAGGGATGTGGTCTGGGATTTGGAAACAAGTGTGCAACTCTTTGAAAACCTTATCACTCATTTTTGGCAAAAATTTATTGACGGCCCATTCCTCGAGAAGGATGAAGGGATGGCTACTTCCAGGACTTCCTAAAGTTCCCTCACGGGACTCCTCGTCACTTTCATCTTCGTCACTATCCCTCTCTTCTCTCACCTCAACTTCACCCTCCTCACCTATTACCTTCTCCTGACCCTCGTCTCTGTGACTCCCTACCTCCTCGTCAGGAGAATGGGCTGACGTCCCTCTCTCTGACGACTAGGAAAAGCTCCCAGACTCATCACCTGAACCAAATACCTCATCGTAGCCCGCTCCATCGTGGATTGACGATTGATCACTCGACACGTCACTTGATATGTGACTACCTACAAGTGACGGATTTATTCTAAGCACCTAGGATGATGACCTCGCTATAAAAAAGTTAATCAAAATAAAGCATGTACAAAGTAAGAAAAGGACTTACAAGCTTCTTAAAAGCGGGTGACGGTTTTGGAAACGATGGCAACAATGCAGGCGACGGTGTAGGAGAGTTGACAGAGCAAAGATGACGAGTTTTCTCTCCAGGAATCAGTGAAAATGAAATAGGGAAAATGAGGGGAAGAGGTGGGTTATATATAAAGGGAAAAATGCATAGAAGACGAAGTGACGCCCTCGTCCAGAAGCGGAGCCAACCAGAATGTGCCATGTGTCCGAGCATTTAATACTGACTGCTTGAGGAATCGCCCTTAAATTATTTCCTCTCTCCTGGCCAAAGTGAAAGTTAGCAGCAAAAAATATATAACTCCATAACCAGTCAGTTTAAACTGATGGAGATATGGAGTAGGGGGCAACTGATAAGTAAAATTATAGCGCGCAAGGTGCCCCAGATTTAGCTCGCCGGCCTTGGTCATAGAATAGGTTCTACGGCTTAAATTGACGGGGTAAACTATGAGAAAAGCTGAAGACCCAAAAAAAAAAAAAAGAACTAATGGACAGAGACTTGATAGGAAGAAAGTCAGCCCATTCAGGAGGTAACACCATCAAGAAGCTGACGTCGTTATGGCTGGAGAGAATAAGGAAAGCTGACGATCTTGAAGCTGATGATCCTGAAATTGACGGTCTTAGTGGAACCTTGGCTTGATCACCACGCATGAGTATATAAGGAAATAGCTTGTATCCCATGCTTAATGTTAGTGTCCAATAAGGAAAGGATTCTGTAATATACGCTCATTAGGATTCCTATAAGGAAAGGACTTCTAGCCTAAGGAAGAGATGGTCAACCCTCTACTACTATAAATGCCCAAATACCATCACAAATCAAGGTACGCATAATTACGCCATCTTTAGCACTCTAGAGTTGTAAAATGTTCTAACTTGACATTCGGAGGGTATTTGGCCGGCACCACATCGGTGCTCTCTGTTAGGTCTTCTCTTTTCTTTGTGTAGGTGGCGTTTCGAGTGTGCGAGCATTGTGTGGCTCATTGGTGATATTTTCAGCATCATCACCTTTTATTTATAGTACTTTTCTATTCCTCATGCTGAAAATTTTGATTATTTGGGGCATATCTATCCGATTCTCTCACTTAAAAATTTGGTTTATGCCCTGTCGGATTGGCCGGACCGGTTTGAGTTTGATAATGAGAAGGGAAAGGTTTGTCTTGGCCAGAGTTTGACGATTTCAAAGCTTGGTTTGATAACGAGAAGGAAAATGTTTGGCTTTAAAAATGTTTTAAAAGCACATGGATGAGATCACATTATGGTTTCTTGTAATGTATTTTATTTTTACTAGAAAGCATGCGGAAAATGAATTGGTTAATTTATTATTATTATTTTTAGAATCTTCATTTATTTCATTATGATTTGAAAGCAAATTGAAAAACGTCCAAAGATGCTACATATGGTATTTTTTTTCTTTTTGAAACTCTAGCATATGGTATTTCGAATACTTTGGTATAATAATATACTCCAATTCTCTTACAAATTTTAAAAGAAATTTGTATAGGGTGTGTATGGGTTGGTTGGATTAGAGGGTTTTTTCAAGCCAACCTTTCTTGTTGGGTAGAGAAAGTTCTAATATAACCCATCACATGTGTAGATACTAACTCACCCCCCATCCATATGGGTCTTTGGACAAATTAATTAAGCATTTTTAAAAAAAATTATTATAATTCACATAAAATAGCAATCCAAAATTTCAAATTCGTCTAAAATAATTCTCAAATACCCAAATTATTCAAACTAAAAATGAAAAAAAAAAGGTCAATAAAATAAAATTATATATATGACAGGTCAAGTTAGGTTAGATGGGATGAAAAAACATTAACTTGAACTTTACCCAACCTGTGACTTAAAATAAAATTTCAATCCAAATCAACACATCAGCCACAAAAACCGATCCAAGGCATTTGGTTGAGTTGAATCAGTACGTCAAGTTGGTAGTTTGGGTGTGCAAATGCATACTTTTATTATCTTATGGCCTTCTTTTGTATGGAGTAATTCACTTGAACAAAAAGAAAAATGTTTATGAAAAACTAATATAAAAGAGACATGTCAATTATTCAACTTTTTTCACAATATATTTTTACAATTTATTAAGGAAACAAGTTATAATTAGAAGTTTAGAACTGCATAGCTTTGATTCCACATTTATCATGCACCAACCACCACACAAAAAAAAAAAAATCTTGAAATCTATTAACAATTATGAAAAATATGTCATAAACTTTTTGAATATAAAAATTGTCCTTCCAAGATTTCCCGGATACTGCTTAGGTCAAAAGAGGTTGGAAATTTAGATGCCTCTTTCATAAAAGGCATCTAAATTTATTCTCATGTAATTCTTTCTGAGAGTGTTAAAAAAATTGTAATTTTTTCTGAACTGACAAACTAGTCCTCTCTTGTTTCCATCTAATTAGTAAGAACCAAGTCAAGATTGTTCTTAACTACAAATCCATTTGTTTAATGCAAATTGGCACGGAAACAAGAAAGGAAAGAGTAATAGGGAAATAGATAATCTTCTCTGATCGATTGATTGGCCTGGTTTTAGATTTATGCATGCCTAGAACAGGACCACCAAGTTCCTGTAATCACAAGATAACAAAATGATATGTAACCTTTTATCGGAAAGAAAGAAAAAAACACAATGATTACCTAGCATAGATAGGTACCAAAAACCTTATTTCAAAAGCCGTACTAATCTAATAAAAAAAAAAAGCCGTACTAATTATAACTATTTTTTATAGGGATAAAAAAAATTGTAACTATTTTATAATTATAATTGTCACTATGAAAATACGAATGATATATATACACACATAAATATATATATATTTTTTTTTGGTTAAAAGGATGTATTATTATTATTAAGGGTCTGGTTAAAAGTTTTATTACTTAAGGCACACATTAACAAATTTATTTTTTTTAAAATTTTATTAAAAATTAAAAAAAAATTGTCAAAATTTTTTTAATTTTTAATAAACTTTTTTCAAAATTGGTTTATTATTCTGTGCCCTTAAGGCACATATTAGTAAAATCCTATTATTAAAACACAAATTAAGTAGTTACAGAAGCCAAGTTGGCAGTTACAAGTCTTCGAAAATGCAGGCCATTGCTATCCATAGCTAGAAGGGAATCAAAATCAGAAGAGGGGGAGCACAAAATCTTCCCGCGTAGAGCAGCCCTTCTTTGCCATTTGTTGACTTCCTTAAACAAGTGAGCCCCCCTAACATCCTGGCTAGAAGCAACCTGCAGTCGGATGGTACGAATGATATTGCTATTTCAAGTGTCGTGCAATAATTACAATAAAATTATTGAGTTTCCTCTCTCTCTCTCTCTCTCTATATATATATATATATATGAAAATGTAGTATAAAGTACCACAGAGTTTATTAATGCAAGAAATGAGTTACATCAGTCTGTAGGCCCTTTGTTAGAAAGTTAGGGCTTTCCTCAATCCATTCACTGACAGTTTCAAATTTCAATCATCCTGACTTTCTAACTAACAAATTGTTCACTTGATTGAACTCTGATATATGACTAATTATCCACCATTAAAAACAAGCCGATTGTAGACATCCATTTAGAACCGTGAAAAAAGTCATTTTTGAGCAAATATGACCACCATAAAGATTAAGACAATTGTAGACATCCATTTAGCAACCTTGAAAAATTTAATTTTTGGAGCAAATATGATTAGAGGATAATATAGTAATTTCATATGACTATGAAATTTTATTTTTGACTTAGAATAGGAATTCACATTATCATGGGTCATTATCAAATTTAAGGATAAATTGGTCCTTCTATTAAGTAAAAATAATTTTAAAATAATCATAACTGTCTGTTGAAAATTGATTGTAAAACAAATTTTATTTTTTAAATTCTAAAAATCACATTTGTTAGGATTTTAGAGGATGGATTACTTAAGGCACATTTGATACTCTAAATGACGAGTACATTAATTAGGAATAGTAATTATTTAATTATTACTAGGGATAATAAATGTTATAATGGAATAATATTCAAATTCATAGCTTGGTTGTTACATATAGAAAATTTGTTAAAAATGATACATATAGAAGTATTTTTTGGAAATATATTAATTGAAATATTGTCATATGTATTAATGAATAATTATTACAGTAATTTTAGAAGAGAATAGCTACTAATCAATTTAAGGAATAGTTCTTTCCAGGAAATAATTTGTTCCTGTAATAAAGATGCTAGCAAAAATAACTGAATAGTTATTACACAAGAATAAATAACTATCTAATTACAAAATCTATTANAAAAAAGAAAAAAAAAAAAAAAAAAAAAAAAAAAAAAAAAAAACCTTTTTACTGTACCAAAATATCTAGACCCTTCAAGCACATGAATTGCTTCCACAGATGACGCACCCATGATCCAGACCAAAACCTCCAACCATTTGTAAGAACCTCTTAAAAATTTTCTTCACAACAATTAGTCTGTGATTGGTGTTATAGCTTTAGATTCTTCACCAGATGATCTTCAGATTTACTTCAATATCTTTGGTATGGTGAAATTGAGAGAATCTTGGTTACAAAACTCTATCCACACAAACAATAATTTCTCTCCTGTAAAAGAAACATTTAATTAGGTTCACCTTATAATGTCTTTATTTTATTTTATTTTATTTTTTATTCTAACAAGTAGGGCTCAAATTGGGGTTGAAATGGACAAGTTGTTGAGCCTTTTGGATTGCTAATTTGCACAAGCCCAATATATCGAGAGGAATTGAGGTTGCTATCAATAAAATTTAACTAAAGAGAAATTGTGATTTGGTTGGTAAAGAAAAATTAAATAGAGGAAAAGACAGTATATAGTCTTAAAATACTAAAACTTAGGGATCCACATACAACACATTTAATTATAGTTTTAAAAATTTTATTTTATAACTCAATTAAAAGTCACATGAAGAATAATCATTGTTAAATGATTTTGCAATAAGATCACATAAATTAATTTTTAAAACTAAAATTTATGAATTTAATTGATTTTAGGTAAGATAAAATTTGTAAACTAATTCATAGGGAATTAATTCTAAGTGTTTAATATGCTTGAAGTCTACGTTAAATAAAAGAATTATAAAATTTGTAGAAAGATAAATAAATGAAAAAATAATAAATTATGCATTAAAAGTATGAAAAAAAATATTAAGAACTAAGCAATAGAAGCTTTGGACTTCACCTCTTATCTTAGCACGCCTTTTAGCAAACCATTACACAGGAAGAAATTTTTTTTTTTTTTTCAAAATTGAAAAATAGTTCACAGTTAAACCTAATTTTTTTTCTAAGGTTTCTGTCCCCTTGATGCTGACATAAATCATAATGAACCCCTAAATGAACTAAGAAACCCTAATACTCATAAAATTTTATAGTGGAAAAAATATCTAATTTTAGAGCTCTGTTTTACCTCATTTCCAGACCTTTAAACATCGGAATTGGAAGATCATTTTGAAATTCCAATTTGATTCCCTTTGAATCATATTTTCAACGCAATAATCATAATGAATTTATTTGTTGGGTGATGATCGATTTAACCTCAGAGGATTTTCTTGTCAGGGTTTTTCCTATATAACCATATTGTTTGTGCTTTCTATTTTTCCGCTGCTCACTCTTTGCGATATGGTTGTATGCACATTTTATTGAATTGGAACTCAAGCTTACAATTCGTTAATTAATCAAGTTGGTTATATAAGTAAAATCGACATGAGTTTAAACATTTGTTCTTCAGGTTTCATGTACCTACAAGACAGGCTTGAGGCAAGATTGAAGGGTTGGGGAAACTTCTTTCATGGGCTGGTAGATGTACATTCATCAAGTCTGTGGCCCTAATTATTCCAACCTAGCCCATGGCTAGCCTTGACATTCCAATTATAACCTATGATAATTTTTATGTTTTCTCTATAAGATTTTGGTGGAATCCAAAACACTCAAGTGTTAAATATCTAGTAAGGAAGGCATGGGACAACTAGTGTCAATATAAATGCAAAGGAGGGATTGAATTCAAAAAATTCAAAGAGATCAATGTTGCGATTAAAATAATGTAAATTCAAGTACAAATTATTGGATTAAAATAATGTAAATTCAAGTAAAAATTATTGGAAAAACTCTCTAGGGATAGCTTATGATATCTTTTAAATTGCACAACAAACGGATCATGAATCGAGCTTGAAACAAGCAAGTTATGAACTTTTTTGCATTTTAGATTTTTGCTGATATCGTAATCTCGATAAGTTGATCTAGGTGTTGAGCTTGCAATCGAAAATCTCAATCAGTTGAGCCAGGTGTCGAACTGACAAAAACCTGTTTTCTTGCTCTAAACTTTATTATTTCTTGATCTAAACTTGGGTATTTGTCTTGGACTTAAAATACACATTTAACATACTCAAGACTCATCAAAATTACTATAAACGGATTACATTTGGTCACAGTTTGCCAACCTAAAAATATGGACTATACAATACTGATATATTTTACCAATCAACACTAATCATCCCAATAAATTGTGAAAAGAGTTGTGCTCCTAGTATGGTTCAAAATTTTATTCTTTCATATAAAATTTGTAAAAGGTAGATACAAATTACCAGAAATAGTTATTTCTAGTAGGCCACATTAGATTTGTGAAACTTGGAATTAGAGTTGTGAGATTTTGAGGTCCTTCCAGAGTTGATGCATTGTCAATGCCCACGCTTTGAAAGAGAGGTCTATCAGGTTGTTCCCCAATTTGACCAAGTAAAATTGATCGGAACTGGTTTTAGCTTTGACATCGACAAGCAGATCCAACAACTCTTTTGCAGCACTGAACACTGCATCGTGAAGTTCAAGTTTGTTAGGTTCTAAATATTTAGGCATAAATGTTTAGGAACTAAATTTGTTGTATGTTGGCAAACTGAAAATAAAAACATGTCTAGTATGGGATCTTAGTGTCTTCGAAGTGTTTTAGACATTGCTGAAGTTAATACAAGTTAAGATTCAGGAACATTCAAGTTGTTGAAAGAAGAATTGAAAATCTGTTAAGCTCAATCGATTGAAGAGAAGCCTCGACCTATCGTATTGTGGTTTGTAGAATTTTAATTAAAGCCCAACAGCCAGCGAAAACGTTTAGGGTTTGAGTCCAACACTCTTAAGTATAAAAGTGTAAAGTTATGATTTACAACTATTTTGTGTTGGCTTTAATTCCGTGCCAAATTTGATTGTAATTTTATTCAAACATTTTTCCCTGTATTTATGTGGTTTTTAAGGGATGAGTGTGAGAGAGTGTGAATACTCAAGCTTAAAATGAAGAACAAGTAGATTTCATGAGAAGCTCGCGAGAAGCTAACTCGCGAAGTAGCCACGCGTAGAGCACATGACTGGAATGTGAAGAGTCATGACAACCTAGAGTTTCCGCGAGTGTCTCGCGGGTAAGGCCTTCTCGCAAAATATTCAGTTTGGCTAATTTGTCATGTTTGTTTTACTAAGTCTTTATCCACACTATATATACCTTCATTACTCACATATTGTAAGGAGTGTTTTTCAAAGAGAAAATCCTAGAATACACACTTAAGTGTTAGAGATTATTATACCCACAATCATCTATACATTTCCTTATGGTTTTCTTTTACTCCTACCTCTCTATTTCTAAATCCTTGAGAGGTTGATAGTCCAAACACTTACTACACCCAATCTGAGTGTCAAGTGAGGTTTTGGTGCTATTGTGAAACATTGGAAGGAGCCAATCATTGGCGGATGCAATTGGGCATATTGCGGGATCCGAGAAAGCTAGAGAAGACAAGGTTTCGAGAAGCTAGTTGGTAGCAGGAGCTTGGAGGGCTCAAATACATCGGGTAGACTAGGCTTGGAGGGTCTTTTGTTATTTGTGTACTCCAACTTTATTCTCTAGTAGATCGATTACCGCTTGGACGGCGGCAGAGAGGTTTTTCACCAAGTTCTTTGGTTTCCTTTTCGATAACATATCTTGATGTTATCTTGTGCTTGCATCTCTCTTCCCTACTCTTAAACTTTACTTTATATCATTGATAATGGATGAACATGGCTTAGGGTAGTGTTATCGATTGTTTGCGCTCATTTACTCTTATTCCGCATTTAGTCTAAATTAGAGTAAAAGCAACCTAGCCGTAATTTTAATTTGGGGGTTTAAACAAGCTCTTGTGTTTTAACACATATTCGAGTTTTCAAAAAGGAAAACCCTAATACATGTTTTTCAAGTCTTGAGAGTTACTCTAATAAGATCTGTGGGGTTCTGTACCTTTTAACTCTATAAGCACCTACTGTAGATCAAATCCATATTACTAGTATCGGTAGAGTAAAATTGTAGTCAAGCCTTTAGCTATCAAGCATGCTGAAGATCAAGGCATGAACAAGTGGTTTATATGAGAACAAATCTAGATTAAGGAAGTCTGTTAAGGACATATTTTTATGTAATAGACATGTCCTTTGACAAAATGCACTTTACTTGTATTTGGCTAAATCTAAATAGGTTCAAGATGATCATTACAAGTGGTTACATTGAAGATATGAAGATTACTCAAGAACTGCTCAAGAAAAATGCAATCTGTAGGTCTCGAGACCTCCTCGACAGAAGCTCGACTTGTCGAGATTCATTAAAGCTCGACACATGTCTCAATCTATCGAGCTTACGGGATTTAAACTATAGCCAACAACGTTTTTATTCTAAAAGACTATTTGTTTATGAGTTTGTATAATCCTTATTGGACTAGGAAATCTCAAGGTTTGTGTAAACTTATTTGGAATAGGAGAGCCCATTAAGCTCATATTTAAAGGAGGTGGAAAAAGAAAAACCTAACCCTAGATAGTTTCATAAGATTTTCTTTTTGAAACCCTAGCCTCTTTGTAAGGTTGAATTTAATCAACCATTTAATTGGCTTTATTCTGTGACCAATTTGCTTGTAATTTAGCACTTAGCAACCCTGTATTTAGGTGGAAAAATTGTAAGGGTAGTGTGTGAGAAGATGTGAAGAAAAGCTCAAGAGTGTGTAAGAAAAACAGAGGCTCGCGGCTAGGGCTCGCGGGTGGATCGCGACTGGCAAGCTGCGAAATGTTGGCATGTGAGAGGCACACTGGGAAGCTAAAGGGTCGCGCCAGCTGTCACGCTACAGGACAAAAGTTCTAGTCTGGCCAGGCCGTTACGTCGCGACTTGAATTCGCAACTTGGTCAAGCCGCGAGATCAAGTCGCCAACTTGCCTTGTTTGGCAAAAACTGACGTTTTGCATTTCCTTCTCACCCTACTATATATACACCCTTATACCCATCATATTGAGAGAGCTTCCAGAGAGAATTTTGTGAGAGAAAACCCTAGAGAAAAACAAGATTGCCTCATCCCCAATCTTCATCTAAAGAGACTCTACAAATTCCTCTACCCTCTTCCTTTCCATTGTCATACCCTTGAGAGGTCATTTACCAAACCCTTATCTCACCACACCCACGTCTGTGAGAAGGTCCATTTGGTGCTTAGGAAAGCAGTTTGGAAAGGAACCAATATACATTGGTTGATGCTATGGTCAAGTAGCGGAATCCGGCAAGCTAAAGAAGAAATAGGTTCGGCGTAACGTCGTTGGAGCAAGAAGCTTGGAGGGCTTAGGTACTTGGGTAGATTAGGCTTGGAGGGTCTTCTGCTATTCATGTATCCCAACTATATTCTTTAGTGGATTTTATCACCGCTTGGAGGGCGGCAGAGAGGTTTTAAGCCGAGGACTTCGGTTTCCTCTTCAATAACACATCGTGTGTTGTCCGTGTGTTTGCATCTCTCTTTCCTTTATCTTTGCCTTATATTTACTGTTGTGGATGTGTTTATATTTGGCATAGATTGTTTTATCAATTCTATTATAAGCTTGTTATCATATTCCGCACATGAATTGTTTGATATAAAGCTTGTATTGGTATTTTTGTATCTGGGGGTCTAAACGTTCAAGGGTGTTTCATACCCATATTGAACTTTCAATTGGTATCAGAGCGGGTACACTTGTTGTGGTGTTAATACCTAAGTGTGATCCTTGACCCCTTGTTGAGATGGATAGGTCTCAATCTCTCACTACTCCACCATTTTTTGATGGTAATAACTATGCTTTTTGAAAAGTCCGAATGAGGGCGTTTTTGTGTTCTATGTATGAGGCTGTATGGGATGCAGTTGACATAGGTTGGACAAAGCCAGTGGATGCCAAATCCACTTGGGATAAGGCAACTCTTGCGGCAGCTAATGCAAACAGTAAAGCATTGAATGCCATGTTCTGTGGTATCTCTCCAGAAGAATTTCACAGGATTTCTCATATTACTGTTGCTAAGGAAGCATGGGAGATTTTGGAGACGACATATGAAGGAACCAAGAAGGTGAAAGACACCAAACTTCAGATGCTGACCACTCGCTTTGAGCAGCTAAAGATGGATGAGGATGAGTCCTTTGACTCTTTTTATAGTAAGCTAAACGAGGTGGTCATTGGCAAATTTAATTTGGGGGAAAAGACGGAGGAGTCTAAAGTTGTAAGGAAGATCCTTCGGTCACTACTAGAAAGTTTTCATGCTAAAGTTACAGCCATTGAAGAGAGCAAAGATCTTGATGAAATCAAGGATCAGGAGCTGGTTGGTTCTCTACAAACATATGAGTTGTCTCTTCCTTCAGTGAAGAAGAGCAAATCCCTTGCTCTTAAGACAATTGATGAGAGGATAGTGTCTCATGAATCTTCAGAAGAGGATACAGTAGATGAAGATGTGGCGTATCTTGTAAAGAACTTTCGAAAATTCCTAAAGCTCAAGAATAGTGGAAAATTTGGTGACAAAAGAAGATTCCAAAGTGCTGAAAAAGAGAAGAAAGACTTCCGAAGAAAAGATGGCAAAGATTCCCAATCCTCACAAGGAATTACATGTTTTGAATGTAATGGGCATGGGCATTTTAAAAAGGAATGTCCAAACTACTTGAAATCGAAGGGAAAGGTGTATGCCACTACTTTAAGTGATTCGGATTCATCCAATTCTGATTCTGACGAGAGCTGTGATGGAGAAGGAAATTTCTCCGCATTCATGACCATTGCTCATGTGGAATCCTCAGATGACTTGGATACACTTGTGAAAGCGCTTGGTGAACATTCTGATTTGGAATCTATTGAAGTTGTTGAAGAATCTGAAGCTGAAGAGGATGAAGGTACTTTGAGTATTCAAGAGAATTATACTTTACTTCTTGAAAAATCAGGTGAGTATGCAAGGGTTGCAAAGACAGCGGTAAAGAAGATGAAAATGGCTGAAAAGGACTACAAAAGTCTACTGGCTAGATATAAAGAGGCTAAATGTGAGATTGAGACACTAAATGGAGAGTTATCGGAAGCTTACACCAAAGTAAGATTCCTTGAGCAAGAAATGGTGCAAGTGCAAGCCAAGATTAAAAAGGTCTCCTCCAAAAAGCTGGAAGATGTTATCTCGTCTCAAAAACATTTTTCAGATAAGTCCGGATTGGGGTATACCGGAGGAAGTAGCTCATCAGCCAAAGCTACCAAAGAAGTGAAATTTGTGAAGGCCATAGAGCCTACTGTAGAAGAAACCATCCCTGAGAATGTTAAGGCTGAGAAGAAGAATGTGAGTGAGCAACGGATGGTGAATAAGCCCCGAAATCAATCTATGGGCAAACACGAAACCGGAGCAAGATCTCTCTCAAGACCACAATGGGGTCCTAGAACTGAGTATGTGTGTCACTATTGCGGACTACGAGGGCATACTGGACCCAACTGTCAAAAGCTGAGGGCAGACATTAATGCAAGCGCACCTCGGTCACGAGGAAGAAGGAATGACAAGAGGTCTTGGGGTGGTGAGAAACCAAGAAGTCAAAACAATGATCCAGGAATGACGGACGTGATGAAGATGATCGGTGCCTTCACCACTTTCTTGGAGAGCTTTAACAGGAGGTTTGAAAGTCCTAACTCTCGTACCCGATCCGTCAAGGATATCACCCCAAACGCACGTGACGTGTGGGTGACAAAGGGTACTCATGCATAAGCATTATAACATATCCATGCATCAATTCTGCCTATGCTTTGTGGATATGATTGGTTATTTGAGCTATGTTTTTGAGTATTGGTTTAATTTGTGGTTTGTTTGTGTTCAAAATTCTTTTTCATTCTTCCTGTTTTTGATCATTCTTCTACTGCTTTTGTGTCAAAAATCCAAAAACTCATAAAAATTTGAAAATCCAAAAAGTTTGATCACTTTGGTGAGTTTTGTCTCAAAGCAAGTTTAGCCTTGTACTTTTGTACTAATGGCTTTGTGCATTTACCGAGCTTAGCTTGTCTCTCATGCACTCATATCATTGTAGAAGAAATTCTGAAATCTATGTGATTGTTGTAAATAGATCTTCAACCTTGTCATGAATGATTAGTGAATGGTTTTGTTGATCTTGAGACATGCATAGACTCATGCCTATATATCTTCCCACTCTTTATTTTTATGCTTTAAAAGAGCTCTCTAAATGTAAATCTCAAAATGAAAAGAGATATAGAGCTGTGAAAGTCTGTCACACATACTAGTATTTGACTAGGAAAAAGGGAAAGCGACCATAATGAAATGTATGATGCTCAAAAAGCCAAAGGCTATCTCATAAATTGAAATATCAAAAATTTCAGGCATCTATCTCTCTATGAGAGTTTCCTTGCTCAAAAATGGCAAATGATATGTTGTATATGGAGCCAAATGAAAAGCTTCAAAGAGTTGTTATCAAGTTCTTGTGGGAGGTCATATATGCATGCTTCTATAATTGAGATTGGTCACATGATCTAGTGCTAGTTGTGTATACCTTGATTGAATTGATCATTGAAGCTTCACATTGGACTAAGGACCATCTCATTTTTGATATCCACACATAAGACACAATTCTATGTTCAACGAATGCCATATTCATTTGTGTGATTGTACTTGATTAAATGTGTTTTCACACGCTCAATCTCTGTTGGTCAAACACAAAAAGATTTTTGAGTGTTTTGTTTTGTTTTTGGAAAGTACTTTGTTCTTACAAAAATGCAAAATTGTTTTCAAAAATTGTGTTGCCCTGTTTTGGCGACTATGTCGCAGGTTGACACAGTCGCAAGCCCCAGTCGCGAGCTCAATCAGAGATTTTCGCGACTTACTGGCGAGTTAGTACTCTAGTCGCGAAAATGACTTAGAATTTTTGAAAAATTTGAGTTTTGCTCTTTTCGCGGCTCATTTTGGCGGCTTGTTCGCGGGTGGATTGTACAATCGCGAGGGTTACTCAGAGATTTTCGCGGCTCAGCTCGAGACTCCTTCGCGACTAAACCTTCCAGTCGCGAAAAACACTTAGAAGATTTTTCTAGAATCTTACCTTCACAATGTTTCGCGGCTTGCCCTGGCGACTTACTGGCGACTTGGTTAAGTCGCGAAAAACGCGTGTTTTGCGTTTTTGAAGACAGTTTTTAAAATTGTTTTTCAATTTTCCCTCGATTTTCAGCGACTGTTCATTGTCTTCTTCACTCTCTCTCTCAAAGCTTTCGATTATCACTGAAAAATCCTTCATTTCTGCATAAATCTTCAAGAAAAAGGTATGAGTTTTCTTGTTCTTCACTCCATTTTCATGTTTTATGTAAAATATTCTTGAATCTATGTGTTTTACTGTTCGGATTGCTATTTGGGTATTCTGATCATTTATGCTTAAAAATGTTGTTTTGATGGTTTGGTTTGTTCTCTCTTGGTAATGCCTAGTTTCTTGGGTTTACTCCATTATGGGTTTTCATGTTTTCACCTTCTCATTCATGGGTTTTCATGCTTGAAATTTGATATTTGAATGGGTATACCCATTGGGTATATGGTTGTTGGTTTCTCTGTGATGTTTCCCTAAATGAAATTTGTGTTTGCCATGTGTATGACCTTATGTTTATGTGGTTCAATCTGTTCTGTGTGTGTATTTACACATCTTGAGTGTGACCCTGCCTCTAGGGATTATCTTGCACATTTCATGTTCTTTTGGTTAAGTTTCAGTGACAGTTGCTTTCATCTGTCTGTATAAAAATTTCATCTTTACAGACTGAACTTGGTTAATCTGTGATTACTATGTTATGTCTTATTTCTCTGTTATCAACTATTCTTAGTTTGTGTTTTTGCTCAATACTCTGTTCTTCCTTATAACTACATGGTTACTAATTTGAGTATATTGCCACATATTGTGTTGTGCCCTTGTTGTGGACTTTTCTGAATGTTTACAGATGGCTTCCACATCCTCTAAGAAGAAGACTCTTGCTAAGAAGGCTGATAAAAGATTGAAAATGGACAGCAACATGTTTAGATCAGTCAAACGTTTCGAGAGATATAGAGATTCCTTCATAAAAGGAACAATTATCCAGGAGAGATTTATGGATTTGCATGACTTGAGGGATACATTCATTCTACAATGCTTTGAAGGAAGAGGCTGGGAGAAACTTCTGGGTGACTTACCTTTAGTGTGTGAACTACTAATCAGAGAATTCTATGCCAATGTTATGATAAAGGAGGAAGAGTTGAGTTGTTGGGTGAGGAAAAAGGAGTTTACCTTGGATGCTCATGATATTGATAAAGTTTTAGGACAGGAGGGGTTAGAAGATTATGAATTTACGAACTACAAGGACAGAATGGTCTCTCTAGAAACTGTCCAGAAAAAGATTGGTGGAGTTTTAGAAAGGAGATGTCTCAACACTTCTGACTTTTCTAAAGACATGAGGTGTTTAACAACAATAATGGTGTACAATCTGTACCCTATAAGGAAGATGACTACATTGACGAATGCCAGAGCCATCTTTCTTATGGATCTTAAGGAAAACACCTTTATTGACATCAGTTCCCACATTTTTGACACTATAATGGATGAAACTAAAACCACCTCGAGGCCCAAGCTGGTGTTTCCAAGTCTTCTCATGAGAATTTTCAAAGAAAAGGGTGTTGTAATCCCACAAGATATCAGTCCCATGCCTCCTCTATCAGCCATCAACAAATTTACTCTAGTACGGATACAGAGTCGTCTTCCAAGTAAAGAAGAAGAGGGTGTCCATGAAGAAGGTGATCCTATGGAGACTGAAGCAGAAGGGGCAGGACCAGTTTCCACTCCTAGAGTAAGAGTCAAGAGGAGCAGACCTTCTACCTCATCACCTGTTCCTCCTGATACCCTTCAGATCATCCTGGAGAGACTTGATACAATCCGTGATGTTCAGAATCAACAGACAGAGAGGATGACAGCAATGCAGGACCAGTTAGATGTACTCTCTGCCAAGTTTGACAGCATTCATACCAGCCAGGATCACTGACCCTTTGGCCATTCCGGTCAAAAAGGGGGAGAACTTTTGGAATGCTCTTTTTGAGGGGGAGTTCAAATATGTGTCTTCTTTAAGTCTGATACACTGGTTTTTAGTATGTTTTAAATATTTGTGCTTTAAGTTTGATACACTTGTGAATCTTTGGTGTTTACTTATATAGTATGATGTTATTCAGCTTTAAGCATTGTTTGTTTGTGGTTTGTACCCATTGATGCTTTTGTAAGCTTTGAGGGTTGTTACTTGTTCTTATGCACTAGTTTGTAGGCTTGTATGGTTTATGCCATGTATGTGCAAAAACTTTGCATATGCAGCCTTTGTGCTTTGTGTTTTGGTACTTGTTAATGCTTTGCATTACCTTAAGTACAGCACTCTTGTGCCCTTGTAGGATTGTTCCTAGATGCATATTTGGTTGTATGCATTGGTTGAGTGTTGGACTTGCAAATGATTCTCTTAAATTGAGTTTATCATTTTTGCATATCCGGATGTTCATTCCTTGTGTGAATGAACATTGTAATCACTTTTGCTTAAGTGACTACTGGTGTTGATCTTGCCATGAATTATTGCTTTTATGCCTATGTTCATTTTTGCTTGATCATGCTTATTTTGCTCTATATGTATATTAAGTTTTTCTGCATACAATGATATTGCTATGTTATTGTGTTTCAGGAGTTACTTATTCATATGTTCAAGAGCCTTACATAATCTAGAGTTAGGTGTGAGTGAGTTTTCCACCTGTTCCCAACTCACGTTTAAGTCTAGAGTCTGTTGTAGGGTTTTATCACGGAATAGCCAAAAGGGGAGATTGTAAGGTTGAATTTAATCAACCATTTAATTGGCTTTATTCCGTGACCAATTTGCTTATAATTTAGTACTTAGCAACCCTGTATTTAGGTGGAAAAATTGTAAGGGTAGTGTGTGAGAAAATGTAAAGAAAAGCTCAAGAGTGTGCAAGAAAAACAGAGTCTCGCGGCTAAGGCTCGCGGGTGGATCGCGACTGGCAAGCCGCGAAAGGCAGGCACGTGAGAGGCACACTGGGTAGCTGAAGGGTCGCGCCAACTGTCACGTTACAGGACAAAAGTTCCAGTCTGGCCAGGCCGTTACGTCGTGACTTGAATTCGCAACTTGGTCAAGCCGCGAGATCAAGTCGCCAACTTGCCCTGTTTGGAAAAAACTGACGTTTTGCATTCCCTTCTCACCCTACTATATATACACTCTTATACCCATCATATTGTGAGAGCTTCCAGAGAGAATTTTGTGAGAGAAAACCCTAGAGAAAACCAAGATTGAGTCATCCCCAATCTTCATCTAAAGAGACTCTACAAATTCCTCTACTCTCTTCCTCTCCAATGTCATACCCTTGAGAGGTCATTTACCAAACCCTTATCACACCACACCCACGTCTGTGAGAAGGTCCATTTGGTGCTTTGGGAAGCAGTTTGGAAAGGAACCAATATACATTGGTTGATGCTATGGTCAAGTAGCACAATCCGGCAAGCTAAAGAAGAAATAGGTTCGGCGTAACCTCGTTGGAGCAAGAAGCTTGGAGGGCTTAGGTACTTGGGTAGATTAGGCTTGGAGGGTCTTTTGCTGTTCATGTATCCCAACTACATTCTTTAATGGATTATTTGACCGCTTGGAAGGCGGCGGAGAGGTTTTACGCCGAGGACTTTGGTTTCCTCTTCGATAACACATCGTGTGTTATCCGTGTGTTTGCATCTTCCTTTCCTTTATCTTTACCTTATATTTACTGCTGTGGATGTGTTTATATTTGGCTTAGATTGTTTATCGATTCTGTTATGAGCTTGTTATCATGTTCTGCACATTAATTGTTTGATATAAAGCTTGAATTGGTAATTTTATTATTTGGGGTCTAAACGTTCAAGGGTGTTTCATACCCATTTTGAACTTTCAACTTTCAGCCATTTCAGTATTAAAAATTTGCCTTATGGTCTCTTGCCTTGCAGAACGGCCTTGCTCACCAAATATCTCCTTCAGACA
Organism: Quercus suber; assembly: GCF_002906115.3. Lineage (NCBI taxonomy): Eukaryota > Viridiplantae > Streptophyta > Magnoliopsida > Fagales > Fagaceae > Quercus > Quercus suber. The sequence goes on along the minus strand of NW_027069776.1, from coordinate 23,111 downwards.
TCAGACTTAGCATAATGTCTGAAGCTAGTTCTACATCTTGCATTTGATGCCGTAGAACATTTGAGATAGATGCTAGGATGTAGCACTTGGCCATCTCATTAGATTTCTGCCAACGATCATATCATTGTTTTTCCTCAGGAGGAGCATCTAATGAATGAAATTTGGGACATGGTTTAGTAAGAACATACTTATGCTCTTCAACAGTAAGAATTATGTCCAAATTTCTTTTCCAGTCAATATAGTTGGATCCAATCAGTTTGTTTTGATTAAGAATAGTAACAAGTGGGCTAAATGATGCCATGTTCTAAATCTGAAAACAATAAACATGAATATAATCAATAAATTAGACATTATCTATTTAGCATATAAACATATAGTATGAAACCTTAATAAAACCATAATATAATATATGCAACGACAACCCAATCCCGCAATTAATATTCCTCAGAAGCGAGGTCATATCAATCACTATGATTAGGCGAGAAACATTCTCATTATTAATGCTATCATGATAACTCTTACCAAACAAAAATAATTTGTCGTTTTCCCTTCTGCCTCTAAGTAATAATGACATAACTCCGAAGGGAGGTTAACATTACACTTAGTCTAGTGTACACCATTGCCTAGAATCAATGTGAATCACCAAGTAACTCCACGGAAGCATGGTCGTTCTCAATGTTAAAACACATTTCATCTATCTTTAAGAAGTTTAACTTGTAGTACCATGAATCAAACACCCTCTGAAGGGAGCAAGGCATATACGCCAAGGCGAGGTGCTTAATCACACTACTTTAAACCGACAATGGAGGCCGTGAGATGCAACCTTTGTATCTCTCTCCCACTAGATGTTTTAAATAAAAAGTTTTTAATTATAAAACATGCATAATCTACTTACACATAGTCTTGGTACTTTTACATGTAAAAACACTTAGAAAAATTTCTAATTTTATTTCTTTCAATCGATCGAATGTGCCTCTCAATTGATCGAAAAAATTAAAAAAATTCGAACTTGACCTTCTAACTTGTTCGATTGATACTCGATTGCCTCTCGATTGATTGAAAAACAGATTCGATCAATCGAATAGCAATCGAAAATCAATCTATTTAAAAAGTCTGATCACTGTCTCACTCGATCGATCGAAAGTGATTTTCGATCAATCGAAAATTGCGAAACTTAGATTTCTAGAAATTTTCTGAGGCAGTTTTCTTAGTGTTTTCTTGAACAAACAACTTTCAAACGAACATGATGGTCAGAGAATGATATCAAAACTGAAATTTATTGATGCTAAAGTCTTAAATGTCAATTTAACATACTTAAATTCAAATTTAAACAACATCATAACATCAATATCAGTTTTTATCAAATCATAGTTTCATCAATCATGCAGAAAATTAAATGCATAATCTTCAAAAAACATGAAACTATAAATTCTAATTCCAAAATTCACAAAACATGTTATACAATTCGAAATTGATGACCGCTCTGATACCATTTGATGGAAATAAGTATGTACGCAGTGGAAAATTAACGGATCTACATCATTCGAAGTTGATAACATGCATTAAGTAAATTTCAGAATTAGAGAACAAGTGAGCGTACCTTGAAGCGGTGAATTTCAAAAACAAATATTGAAGCACTTAGGAATACTTTTAATCTTCACTCCAATTTCACTAACGCCCAAGAAGTGTGGACTCTCAATTGGTTACAAAAGGATGATTAGAGAGTGACATACACTCACTTCTACACCATTACAATGTTGTTTTTCTTACTCAGAAAATTCTGTACGTTTTTCCCTTTGTATCTAACCAATTATCTAATTGGGCTGGCCTTTTGGGCCTTTCCAATTGGGCTTAAGTGTGTGGCTTAGAGTGGGACCAAAAGGGACCAATAAGACATTAGCTCCAATGGGTTTTGGGCTTTTCTGTCAACTCTTGACAAGTTTAAAGTTACTATTAACTATATTTAATACCACTATATAAATATAGTTGCACTCTAGGCCTTATCTATAAATTATATTCCAAAACTTTATTATACATGCAACCCCTTCATAAAATATTCGTAGTAATATAAAGTCATTAATGTAGACTGCCACTTTGTAAATTACTATATTTTAATCTTTAAGTACCCGGTTTAATCCTTTTAAGTTATTCATCATATATTTATGAAATCTAATTCCATAAATATATACTTTAGTCTTACTAAAGTGGTTAGGCCTAACTCTCTGAATAACAAACTCATTAAACTTATCTTAAGGGAATACTTTATATCTCCGTTAAGAGACTATAAATTCCATCTTGAGAATACATGTTCCATCAACACTAAATGTGGCTGCCCAACATACTGAAATTTTGACTATTACTATAGATCTCACTCCTGATATATCAAAGCAGCCTATACCTCATGATCAAGTCCATTATTCTCTTAGGATTAAAAGTTTATGGAAATACAAGTCGTGAGATTTATTATTCATATGACAGTCATTAGGAAAATAATAAATCTCACAGCGGTCCAGTTTAATACGTCTTAACTCTTAAAACATATTAACATATCAACCAGAAGTCTCCACTTCCATGATCAAGACAAATCATCGTGGTTGATATGTTATAGTCTTCGCAGATGAAATGTCCAATTTCATCACCAACTACAAACTATAATTCTGAGTTTATAAAGAACTTGTGATTTATATCTTCTGTGACTTTTCACATAAATCACATACTATGCATCTCATGGACCAAATGATAATGTCCTAATATTCATGTTACCATTATTTCAGATAATAATAAAACAAATTCATTAAACACAATATTAAGTCATACATAATGTCATACACAATGTTAAACTTAATATCATACATAACATCATACAATAGGATTTAAGGGCACTAATCCTAATATTTATATCTTGTACATGGGTCTTGTGACCATTTAGACATACATTTTACTTATATTCCTTTTATATTGATGTATATTTTTTCACCTATCCTTACATGTGTTGTTTCTTTTCTCTCTTTATGCACATGCTTCTTTATATCTTTTATGCAATCTATTATTTCTGTTTCACACAAAAATGCCTTGATGAGTTTTATTTAAAGTGTTTCAAAAATACAAGTTGTCAAAGTCTACTTACCATAAACTTTCTTCTTGCAAAATTTTTCAAGAGTTTGTGTTATGATAGATTTTATTATATCTTTATATCTTGTATGCAATCTATTATTTCTATTTTACATAAAGATGCCTTAATGAGTTTTGTTTAAAGTGTTTCAAAAATACAAGTTGTCAAAGTCTACTTGCTATAAATTTTCTTCTTGCAAAGTTTTTCAAGAGTTTGTATTATGATAGATTTTATTGTATTCAACAAGTGAATATGAGTTGAGTGATTTATGACTTCTTTCATATCTCATTTGTTTGTTGTGGTTTTGTGATGGATTGTCAAAGGGGGAGATTGTTAGGACATATGTGTTTCACATGTTAGGAACATATGTCACTATTTTAAGTAATTGGCTAATTTTTTGACAAAACGCACTTTACTTGTAATTGGGTAGATTTAGGATGTGTTTGATACTTCAAGAAACCTTGTTTCAAGTTCAAGTGTTAAATTCATGCAAATCTGTCCAAGATTCAAGTACAAAAAGTGTTGTTCATTAAAGCTCGATAGCTAGTATATATCAAGCCTTGAAGAGCTGTTCCAGCCTGTGGCTTGATAGCAGCTCGACAGATAGGTTATCTGTCGAGGTTTATGAAGTTCAGTTTTTTAGGACTTTTTTTCATCCAATCCGTAATTGTATGTTTGGGTTTTCTTTTCTCACAACCTTAAACATATAAAAGGATTATTTTAAGGGCCGTCAAAGGAGATACAAGTTGCACAAGTGTTGAGCAAAGTTTGTTCAAGCAATTGGTTAGTCACGTACTGGGATCCATGCAATTAGTTAGTCACGTACTGGGAGCCGTGCATTATAAGGAGAGATTATCACTATAGAACAAGTCCAATTGGGTATTGGGGTAAGGGTTTAAATATAGGTTGGTATAAGGTACTAGGATTCCTTTACTTGTAACCGTTTGTTGTGATAATAGTGGGTTCTCGGAAGTGGTGACCTTAAAATAACCTAGTGGGGTTTTTGTCGAGTAGGTTTTCCCCATTTGTAAACAAATCACCATGTCAATTTATTTTCCACTACATATTTAGTTATTGGTGATTTGTTTGTACTACCACGCGTTTACATGTTAATTTAAATAATTAATAAAGTTGGCTAATTAATCAATTAATTCATCACAAGGGGTCAATATCTTTTTGGCCTATCAAGGTTTAATTTTGTAGAACCATGATGCAAAACACCCTCCGCATGAAACGCAAGGCTCAAGGCCAAGACAAGGTGCTTACCCACACCACTATAAACTAGAAAGTTCAATCATGTAGTACCATGAAATAAACATCCTCCGCATAGAATGCAAGGCTCGAGGCCAAGACGAGATGTTTACCCCACGCCACTATGAACCAACAATGGAGGCTGTGAGATCCAACCCTTGTATCTCTCTTCTGTTAGGATTAATACCCTTAAATCCTATTGTATGATGCTATGTATGACATTATATATGACTAAATGTTGTGATTAATAAATTTGTTTTATTATTATATGAAATAATGGTAACATGAATATTCAAACATTATCATATGGTCCATGAGATGCATAATATGTGATTTATGTAATTTAGCCATAGAAGATATAAGTCACAAGTTCTTTGTAAACTCAAAATTTTAGTTCATAGTTGGTGACGAAATTGGGCATTTCATCTGTGAAGACTATAACATATTAACTAAGATGTTTTGTCTTGATCATGGAAGTGAAGACTTCTAATTGATGTGTTAATATGTTTTAAGAGTTAAGACATATTGAACTGGACCGCTGTGAGATTTATTATTCTTCTAACGACTATCAAATGAATAATAAATCTCATGACTTCTATTTACATAAACTCTTAATCCTGAGAGAATAATGGACGTGATTGTGAAGTGTAGATTGCTTTGATATATCAAAAGTAAGATCTAAAGTAACGGTCAAAACCTTAGTATGTTGGGCAGCCACATTTAGTATTGATGGAACATATATTTTCAAGATGGAATTCATAGTCTCTTAATAGAGATATAAAGTATTCCCTTAAGATAAGTTTAATGGGTTCAATTATTCAAAGAGTTAGGCCTAATCACTTTAGTAAGGAGTTACTAAAGTATATATTTATGAAATTGGATTTCATAAATATATGATGAAAAACTTAAAATGATTAAACCGGATACTAAAGGATTAAAATGTAGTAATCTACAAAGTAGTAGTCTATATTTATGACTTTGTATTATTACAAATATTTTATGAAGGGGTTGCATGTACAATAAAGTCTTAGGATATAATTTATTAATAAGGCCTAAACTGCAATTATATTTATTTAGTGGTATTAAATATAATTTATGGTAAATTTGGACTTGTCAAGAGTTGGTATAAAAGCCCAAGACCCATTGGAGCTAGTGTCTTATTTATTCCTGTTAGGAATTTAGACCCCTTAAACACACAGATTGCGTAGCCTAGATTAATTAGCCAAGTTGTTACTTAGTCAAATTAAGCAATTCTAGGTTAAAACAATCTAAACAATCATATCAAGATATAAAGCAGCGAAAAATAAATAACACAAGATATGATCACCCAGGAAACCACACGGTAAAAACCTGGGGAGGATTTGACCCACCGATCCTCAAGGCTAACCTGAATTCACTATGAAAGAATTGAAGTTCGTACAAAAGGACTACAAGCTCCCCGCTCGACTTCCTAATGCTACCCACCAGTAGAACTTCCTGACACGACCACGCGCAGGCTCCGAATCCACGGACTACTTCTTTCTTGAATTC
>NW_027069776.1:3407-7581 GCF_002906115.3 Quercus suber | reverse complement strand
TACAAATAATCAACTGTGAGCAGCTGAAAAACAAGCGACCTGTCAACAATTGTCTGCATGAGTGACAGCATATATGTGGCTCTTAATTAGCAACATCTGACCTGCCTCGCTCTCAGTTCTCCAAGTCAGCACCGTACATCCACAATTGTCACTCCATAAAAAGGTGCATCCTCTAGTACTGTGTGACTGACTTTGGATGCTATTTGGAACTTAAATTGCCACTAGGCCAGGGGGGATGTTTTGCCTCGTTAGATCTAATATGTTCATAAATGTGGGGCTAGTGTCGTTGCTTTCTTTCTTTTTAAGTGGCTCATACAGTCACTCCTTAATGACATGCATGAACATATGAAGGTTCATAGCTCTAAGTGGGTACAATATGCATGCATGGATCACACTCCAAGTGCCATTCTAACTGTCCTTTTTACTGTACGTGCAGATTCCTTTAATGTGAATTATGTGATTTCCCAGCCAGAAAATGACTGTCTTACCTAATTGGTCACCTACCATCTGCCGGTGATTTCTTTAAGCATGAGAAAAGAAAGTGACCGCATATGAGAGCTCTCTCGTACACATTGTCTTTGTGGAGACTGGGAGAGACATGATTTTGCCAGAAGGTTACTTAAGAGCTGTATGAATTTGGACTCAAAGCTGGGCTTCATGCTCGTACAAGCATTAAGAATCTTTTATTTGCTATTTCCTAGAACTTTACCAAAGGAGTTGTATAGGACAGAGGTCCATCTGACAGACTCACTACAATTATTAATTAAATTTTATTTACATATACTCTTAAGATATATGTTTATAAATTATTTTTAAAATAATTTTATAGAAAATTGAAAAAACAGTCAAAATTTTTAACAATTTTTTCAATTTTCGATAAAAAGTTTCTAAAAACGAATTTGTTAATGTATGCCATAAAGGCAAACATTAACCGGAGTCTTCTTAATTTAATTGATGCAACTTTAAATTTAAGAACCGGCAAAATGTAAATGAAAATTTTAAGGAAAATTTTTATTTCAAACCTCATTGTTTAGGATTTGTAACAAATTAAATTTTTTATTTCAAAATTAAAACTTTAAATTAAAATATAAAAAATAAATCAAACTCACAAGTTTTAAAAGTAACATTTATTTATTGTTAAAAAGTAACAAATTAAACCATAAAGTTTCAAAAGTAAAAAGTTTTATCTCATATCAATTAAGTGCAATAATGCTGCGTTTGAAGTTCAATATAGGTTAAAATTTTAATTTGTTACTTTTAAAAATAATTTAATTTATTACATCCCTAAATTATAGTGTAAAATATAAATTTTCAAAATTTAAAGTAAAAATAAAATAAATGTAAATGTATTTTAACCCAAAACTTGACCAGTTTGAGCACCACTTCACCTAGTTACTAATGAAACCCCTTTACTAACGCTTCGTTTGTTTTATAGTAAAATATTTTCAAACATAAAATACTATACATGTAAAACAATTTGAATAAAATATTTTCATGTGTTTGATATGACAAGTAAATTTTTTCAAACAAATCATCAAAACTGGTGACTCAACCATCGGAGTCGCTAGTGTCAGAGGCTCGGTGATCGGACTGCCATAATTGGTAGTCGAAATGGTGGCTTTGGTGATCGGATTGCTGCCAAAGAGGTGTCTCCAATAACCAGATCACCAGCACTTGCAACCCAAATGATGTCTCCGGCCACCAGACCTCTAGCACTAGAACTTCATTTATACATTAAGAGTTGTGATTTTAATTTATTGGTTAATGCATTGTTAGAAATGTTTCTTATAACATAGTTAATGTTTTTACTTTACGATTTTAACGAAATATTGTTTTTATATTTGTGCAGATTTCTTATTAGTGGCTTTTAGGGCATTTACTTTTGGCATTACTTGAAGACATATGAGGACATCATTCGTTAGTTCTAAAATAGGGTTTAGGTAGAGTTATTGTATGTATTGCAAACAATTATTGTATGGAATGAGTTTGAATTGGATACTTGTTTTATTTTTTACTTGTGGAATGTATGGATCTTTTTTTTTTTTATAAATGTGTTGAAATAAATGTGTTATTCAAATGTGAGGTTTAAATAATGTAATGACAAGTTACAGGTTAATATCAAAGCCATGAAAAAAATGAAAATAGAAAATAAGTTTTAGTGACGAATTTTTTCATCATAAATATAGCAATAAAAATTTGTTTTAGTGACCAAAATTTCGTCACTAAATATAGCAAAAATTTGTAAGAAATGGTTTTAGTGACGAAAATTTTCGTCACTATATGTGCCTGAATTTTTTTTAAAATAGTTTTAGTAACGAATTTTTTCGTCACTATACGTACCCGAACATAGTTCTAGTGATGAAATTATTTGTCACTAAATATGATTTAGTAAACTAAAGTGTTTTTAGTGACGAAATATTTTTGTCACTGAATAGTGTTTTTAGTGAGGAAAACATTTAGCGACGAAACGTTTTTGTCACTAAAAGTTCTTCTTTTTTAAAATCAAATCAGACTTTTAGTGACGAAATTTTTCGTCACTAGGACTTTTAGTGACGGGGATACAGTGACAAAATGAGTTTTGTCACTAAAAGTCCAATTTCGTCACTAAAGGTCTTTAGTGATGAAAAACTGGACTTTTAGTGACGAATTTTTTCGTCACTGAAAAGACATTTTGTTGTAGTGGAGGTGGAGGAGAGAATAAGGCTAAGGTTAATACTGAAGTTTCAAAAGGCGCTTTTATTCACAAGGCTCATCCACTTAAATGCCTTCCAATTGTTAAATTCAACCCATTTGATTGTGTGATGTGAGTTTGTTTACTTCTAAAATAATGCATGTACTTCCTTTCACACAATCTGCTGCTTTAAAATAAGTACAAGCATATGCAGTAAAAATAAATGCTTTTTATGTAATTTTATGATCAATATTGTACTACTAGTTGAAAATAAACCTTGCTTTTATTAGATAAAGTTTATTTGTAAAGGAAAGTTAGTTTTTAACAATTTAATATGTGAGAAAAACATATAGGAATGTAATCCAATCATGACATGCATGTTAAAAACATATAGAACATATAATTTAACCATAGAATTTTCAAAATATGAATTCAATAAAAACTTATTTAGTAATGTAACATTGATTAGAGTTATATCAAATGTAACTTAAATCCGAGAGAGAGAGAGAGAGAGAGAGAGAGAGAGTAATTTAGGTGATCATGCATGGTTGCCTTGCAGGCTGGTCTGTAAATTGAAGACTAGCACAAGGTGTAAATGCATTAATAGAAAAATGGTGTACTTATATAAATATATATATATATATATAGTCATTTTCCAATTGTTGTAGCGTTTTAATACTAAATAATTAAAATAAATAAATTTGACAACATAAATGTAAAGATATGTGAGTTAGTATGGAAGATAAGAAGTTTTTTTTTTCTAAGAAGAAGAAGATAAGTCAACAACTTGATTAATTAATTAGGTTAAACAATTTGAGTATACAATGGTCTAAACGAACTAACATTTAGACTCAAGTGAGTTGGCTTTTAAGTTCGAAAACAAGACATCAATTGATTTTTTGTATAGACAGGATTCAAAACCATATTGGTAAAATACTTTTGTCACAAGAAGTTCCGTTTTTTAGGTAGAGTGATATCTCTCTCTTGTGTGTATGTGTGACTTAGGATGAGTTTGACATCAGCTTTAAACTTTAGATTTTAGTTTTTATTTTTATGTACAACTTTTTAAAACTTCAATTTTTCTTTTTTCTTTTTTTTCTCACATTTTCAAATTTTTTTAAGGTAGTAGTTTACCATACTTTTAGTAAAAAGCTTTTGATAAAAAGTTGGATAAGTTGTTTCCAAAAAGACTCTTAGTCCATAAATATGTTACATACAGGTGGTTACACAAAGCTACTATAATTGTAGAGACGCCATTGATCAGTTTGGAAGAACAAGAGAGTCGTGGGATAAATTGCTAATTTTTCTCATTAACTAATAAATTTAGGTATGACTTGTACGTTGACATTTAATTTATCTAAATTCCTAATCTATTATGGATGACCAAATTCAAAAATGAGATTCAAATTTGGAGTCAAGATTTAATGGTGGAAGACATGACTAAGAAGGAAACTTTAATTTTAAAAAGGTTTGCATTAGGAAAATTTCAAGAGATTGTTATGG
>NW_027069776.1:0-1517 GCF_002906115.3 Quercus suber | reverse complement strand
GCGTTCAATTTTGGATTTGGTTATGAAATCAACTAAAAATTCTTAGATTGTTTAATAATCTACAAGAAATCTGATGCTACCCATCCAAAAAGTTGGGAAAATTTTAATGCCATTCTTATTCTCATGTCAAGAGTGACTAGAGATCTTCTTTCCTATTTTCTCAGTAATAATGAAAAAGAAATCTAATGTAAAGTTGTGAACTTTCAGGCTTCAGCTTACATTGTGAAGGAGGATGGGGCAAATGCTACTCTCCTAGGGCACAAACAAAATTAAAAGCAAGGGCCCAATGGGCCATTTCGATTTCCCAAATACTACTACTTTTTATCAAGATCTTGGGTAGTTTCATCACTTTCATGCATAATTGGATCCAAAAGGCGACCCAAAAAATAATTAATACGTGGATGTATAGAGCCTTTTTTTTTTTTTTTTAATTACTTATTTATACCGTGATAGGATTTCAATTTGCAGTCTCAAATGTATGATAATTGCTTTTTATTATCAAATTAATGTATAAATATCAAAGTAAATGCATTGCTTACAAAAAGTGGGAAAGGGGAATTTAAATTCAAATTCTTCTGTATGAAAATTGAGTGATATACCATTAAATTACAAAACTCTTGATCGATAAATTTTCTTTTTTAATGGACGGGATTTTAAAAAGTTACCAATTGAATAATTGATTTCCATAGTCTACATATTCTTTAAGAGTTATAAAAAATAAAAAAAAGTGCAGAACACTATGCTCTTTAATCAAATTTGAATACATATTTGTATTTACCAATAAATTTTATCGTTGCGTTTCTTTTACCTAAAAATATTTTCAAGTATTTACAGTGGCGGCTCCAGGATTTGCTTTTACGGGGGTCAATAGTGTCTTAAGCTAGGATTTTGTTGTGGGGGAGTAAAAAATAAAATGATTATTATTATTATTTTTTTTTGTATATACAATTGTCATTTTACATACAATAATCTAACACAGTATTCTAAATAGTATACAATACAACTATATTGTAAAATAGTCTAAAGAAATTATTAATAGTTTAAAGATTGGTAAGAAATCAACAATAGAATGCATATAAATAAATAACTAATCATAATATTTGTCAAATTAATAATAATATATTATAATCATATGTAATATCAATTAAATAAAAATATGTGATAAAAAAGAAATAGTAATACACTTAAGAGTAGGTCTGAGAGTAAACGTTGAACTAAGGAAAATAAATAGTAACTTATATAAGATTTTGCTTTTGAAGTGTATGGATTTTTTAACCACACATGTGGTCATTCTCTTGGAATTGGAGCAAGCATTAAAAGACTTTTTGGACTCAAAAAACTGTAGAACACTTATCAAACTACTTGATTAGATAGAAAGAAAATATAGAAATGAGAAAGAGAGAATGAAAAAAGAATAATAGATGTAAATACAAATCAGTTGGTTGTACAAGTGGTGTATTTTTTTGTTGACAAAGAAGTAAAGTGCAGGAAAAAAAAAATTCATTCTACCATCAACA
>NW_027069775.1:833070-840898 GCF_002906115.3 Quercus suber | reverse complement strand
TTGCACAACAAAGGTACCAAACAAAAACAAGCAGCATACATGCTGCTGTGCTGAGCACTCTTAGAGACTAGCTTTTGTCGTTCGCTCATGAATTAGAAAAGGGGAATTTTAGCCACCACACAACATCACAGCAAAATGAAAGCACAAAATTCAGAAGAAAAATGACAAGTCATATAACTGTGTTTCATTGATTACGACATGTCAACTATTCTGTGTTGGTTGTTGCTCATAACAATTGATTATAAAGCTAGAAGTCGTGTGTATAGTCACAGTTGTAATTTCTTGTGCCCTGTTTGTCACGTTAATGGCCACGTGTTATTATTTTATTGGTTAGGAAGGTAAGTAAAGTTAGTTATCGGTTAAAATTCTGTTAGCACAGTAACCATCAACGACTGCTGGCTGTTTGCTTGTTAGTTACAAAACAGAGTGCCGTTGTACAATGTAATTAATCAAAATCGATACAATAATTCATTCATTCTCTCAATTTTTGTTCTCCAACAAACCTTTTGGTTTAGTTTTTAATAAAGGAAGCAATTATCAAGAACCATATGATTATTTGTCTAGTAAATGGTAGTTAATACAACAAATTTACCTTGAGAAAAGAATCACAATTGACAATACTAAGTTGGTCTCTTAGAATCTGCAAATGCTACGCAAAATCCTTTGATATCACAGAAAACCCATCCAATATTTATTTTCTTCTTTTAATTTTAATATATTGCTTTTGTTTATCTTTGAGTTCGTCCAAGTTTGTCGTTTGATCCTCGATCTCCTCCTAAGAGTTGAAAAGGGTCTTGTCACTTCGCAATTCATGTACTCAAGACGAAAGTGTTGTTGTGCAAGATCATGCAAATGATCATTTGGCAAATTGAATATTGAACTCGGCATGCTGCACAAGCTTCAAGTTCTTCCACCAATTGAATAGTAAATTCCAAGTGATGTCCTTAACCTTTGTGTTGCACATGTTGTGTGCGACTCCACAAAGTATGTTAAGAAAACGTGTCTTTGTCCCTGGATTTAAAGTAGAGCTGGCTCTGATATCCCAGTATTTGTCAAATAAAATCTCTGCAACAACGGCAAAGTTTCGAGAGACCATCTAGTCCTTGACTACATTTCGGAATACTCCTTTCTCTTAAGATAATAGAGTTCCTCTGAAGTCTTTTCGGAATATACCAAATCTTCTAGAATACTATCCCTATTCATATAGTTGACTCCAGACTTTAGCTCTTCAATGAATTCACCAATGGCTGATTCAACATCCTGCTCGAATTCCTTCTGCTCATTTTCATGAAGTTCATAATTAAAAAAAAAAAAAAAAAAAATGCTTTTGTTACGAGTGTATCTCATCAGTTAAGGAGGAATCTAATGGGTTTCAATTTTGGAGTTATAAAAGCAAATAAATAAATACTTTTTTAAAAAATCTAAATGTTAGGCAACTCTGTAAAAAAAGTTGATCGATTATAATAAAAAACTCAATCATAATTAATGCCTTGATTAGGGTCGTAATTACATGTTAACTATCTTTGATTAGGGTTATCTTCATTTTGTCAATATCCGTGACTTAAAAGATATCATTTTCATGGTGCCGTCTTTGAGGATTTGGGGGAAGCAGGAATTGGGGATGTTATTTAAAATTCTCGAGGTGATGTTTTGGGCCTTTTGGCTTCTTTGTGAAAGCATATTCCTAACTCTCCCTCTATAGCTACCCTTAAGATATTGGCACCAAGAAAACCAGCCATGTTTGTCCAAGAAGTGGGTATTGGTAGCTCTATCTTCGAGGGTGATTATGAAGTTGTTATCATAGTTCTTAATCGGGGTCATTAACTTCACTATGCTTTTGATCATTTAATCAAAGGCACTTTGTTTTTTGTTAACTTTTGTTATGGTTTTTTTTTTTTTTTTATATATATTCATAGGCAAGGCAATACTATAGCTAATGCTTTAGTTAAGAGAGCAAAGTTTTCTTTTTCACTTTTAGTTTTAATAAAGGATTCTTTTGTCAATTATTGCACATTATGATTATGAGATATGACAAATACATGTTAAAACAGCTTTCTTCAATGGACACATTTGAGAAGAAATTTTTATGGACTAAGCAGAAGGTTTCATATCTCATGGTCAAGAATCAAAAGTGTGCAAGTTGATGAGATCTATATATGGCCTAAAGCAAGCATCACATAGTTGGAACATTCATTTTAATAAGGCAATCAAATCGTTTGGCTTTTCACAAAATATGGATGAACCTTGTGTTTACAAAAAGGTTAGTGGGAGCACTATTACATTTTTAGTTCTTTATGTAGATGACATACTACTCATTGGCAATGATGTAGGAGCAATGTCATCTATATAAATATGGTTATCTAGTCACTTTGCAATGAAAGATCTTGGTGAAGCATCCTATATACTTGAAATCAAATTGTTTAGAGGCTGAAAGAAAAGGTAATTGGGACTTTCACAAGTCAATTATATTACAAGATATTTGCTAGGTTTAGCATGCAAGATTCCAAGAAAAGGTTTTCACCTTTTAGACATGGAGTTCATCTCTCTAAACAAATGTGTCCTAAAATACAAGAAGAGAGAGAGAAATTGAGAAATTGTCCTTATGCTTCGACTGTAGGAATTCTCATGTACGCAATGCTTTGCACTAGGCCATACATTTGTTATGCAATGGGCATTGTGAGTAGATATCAATCCAATCCAAGTTTTGAGCATTGGACAGCAGTAAAACTTATCCTTAAATATTTAAATAGGATCAAACATTATTTCTTGCTGTTTGGTGGTGAGGATCTGACAATCCAAGGGTATACAAATTCAGATTTTCAATATGATGTTGATGATAGAAAATCAATTTTTGGATTTTTGTTCACTCTTGGCAAGGGAGCAATAAGTTGGAGAAGTTGCAAGCAAGATACTATTGCAAACTCTACTATAGAAGTAGAGTATATAGTTGCAAGTGAAGTTGCAAAGGAAGCTATGTGGATTCACAAGTTCATTCAAGAACTTGAAGTTGTTCCTTCTATTGAGTCACCTATTACTATCTATTGTGACAATAGTGGGGCTATTGCAAATGCAGTAGAACCAAGGGCTCATCAAAGGACAAAACATATTGCATGTAAATATCACTTGATACGTGAAATCATACATAGGGGTGATGTAACTATAACAAAGATTGCCTTTGCCAATAATGTTGTAGATCCACTCACAAAGGCATTGAATCAAAAAGTGTTTGAGAAACATCTAGAAGCAATGGGTATTAAATACATGTATGATTGGTTTTGAGTGCAAGTGGGAGATTGTTAGAATTATGTGCCCTCAAAAACAATACTATACATTTTTATTTGATAACTTTTATTTTACATACATAATAAATATGGGTATATTTCATTGTTTAAATGTGGCATGTGATGTCACATCTATGGAAAAATCGTGTTAATGGTTAAGGAACCAAAGATAAGGAGTATGATTTTTCATAGATTATTAAATTGTTCTAGGCTGTGGATATTAATTGAATATCACCACTGAAGCCTACACTTGTTGTGCTACTATATGATAGGATGATTTACTCCATCATTGAGTTAGTGACTTTAAGAAGACAAGCGAGTATAATGTAACAAGTACATACACTAAATTGGATCCAATTAAGAACGCCTTATGGAGTGAACACTGTTAGTTGAAAGGTTGTTCTATCAAATCNGTGATTAATCCAATCCTACTGGCTTGTGGGAATATAGTGTCGTGGAAGGACATGGATATAAAACTGTAAATAATGGGACCTCATATGTAATTCTCTAATCTTCAGGGGTCAATTGCAATGTGTTAATGGATGTTATTGCAATTTGTAGAAGTTCAAATATTTTCTTGATATGGTTGAGAAAATTAAGAAATAATTTTGAAAGAGTTTCAAGATAAGTTAATAACATTCAAAAAAGCTATTGAATGATCCTACAGCTGAAGATTAGGATTCCTAAGAATCCCACGTCCAATCTCTCTCTTGGATTTTAGAAGTCTTAAATAAAAATAAGATTTTAAAAAATATCATGTCAGGAGTTGAACATCAGAACTACTGAGTGATACTACAATCTTCTGAAAACCTAAAAAGAAACAAAGAGAGAGATGTGAATACCTTGGGAGGCAACACGCTTGGGTTGTTAAGAGAGGTACGCAATTTTGTCCTATGTAG
The DNA here is from genome assembly GCF_002906115.3 of Quercus suber. Classification (NCBI taxonomy): domain Eukaryota; kingdom Viridiplantae; phylum Streptophyta; class Magnoliopsida; order Fagales; family Fagaceae; genus Quercus; species Quercus suber. The sequence continues at coordinate 836,718 of NW_027069775.1, read as the reverse complement.
AACCCATAGTTGTGTAGTACAATGATCTTTGAATGAATATATAAAATTTTATTTCTTATTGCTTCCGCAAATCTATCAGTGGTATCAGAGCAAACCACACTTATTCATGGATTTTGAACTGTTATTCATATCAGTATGTGTGCCAAGGTTTATTTCCTATATGTCGTGATTGATCAATATATGTTATCATTGTTTAGGATGGAGAAATGTCATCAAAATTTTTTAGAACTTAGAAGTATATGTTATTATTTATTAAAAAAAAATTAAAAATGTTGTTGATGTTATTTTCAATCACAAAAATTTTGCTATAATATAAAGAAGATTGAAGTTATATACTAAGATTATTTATTGGGGTTCTGGTGTTATTGAAATAAAGGTTATTTAAATATTCTTTTCTTAAATGTAGAAACATTTTTTCTACATGTCATTTTTAAGCATATTTTGTTCTTTGTGTCATTTTAAAAACAAAAACTTGGGTCATATTTATTGGGGTTATGGTGATATTGAAAAACAAACACACACAATGAAGAGAAAATGAGGTTCTAATGCAAAGGTACACTACAAACTCATTATTTAAAGATTCTTTTCTAGAATGATAGTGTATATATATATATATATATATATAGAAATTCCAAATTTTTATTCTTTAGAAAGTTTCCATCATTATAAAATTAAAAAAAAAAAAAAAACTAACATCATAGCAATTTTTTAAAGAAACATTCTCAGAGAGTAAAAGCTCATTGTTACTTGTTTCTTATTTTTAAGTGCCATCTGGCATGATCTGTTGATTCTTTTCTAATTATTTGAATTTAGTTGAACTGGGATGTTATTATAATTTTTTTTTTTTTTTTTTTACTTTAAAATTATAATATCTTACACTTTAGGACCTGTAATCAAAATCAGTGTATATGTTTTTTACTTTAGGACTTGTCACCAAAATCTTCTCTAAAAAGACGCATGTCCTCTTAAGAAGTATTTGTTATTTTCAAGCACAGAAGTTTTGTTATAATAGAAAGAAGAATGAGGTTTCTATGAATTTGTTGGGGGTTCTGGCGATATTGAAATAAATTTTATTTAAATATTCTTTTCTTAAATGTAAAAACATTTGTTCTACATGCCATTCCTAAGCACATTTTGTTCTTTGTATCATTTTCAAGACAATAACTTTAGTTGTGGGGGTGGAAGCCCAAAATTGTACATTGGGCCTTGGGCCCCATACGGGATCATGACATGTTCGAGGAGATGTTAGTGATTAAAAGAAGCCCATAGTCCAGAATTGTAAAGAATGAAGCGGAGGAAGACTGTCCGAGGAGAATATATTCCTCGGACAGGATCAAATTCTGCTCGGCCCTGCACTTTAGCAGTTCGAATGACTCTTTAGGAGATATCCACGAGAAGGGAGATCCTTACCCACTCGTAGAAGAGATAAGAACTCAGAGATGTGCTGGTGCCTCCATATTAAATGCACTACACCTATTTTCCTAACCGCATTTATGTGGAGAAGACTCCTGAACAGTGCTTCCTTGATCACCGCAACTCACAGAGAGGCCAGAGAAGGTGGCTGATGGGAACATATACTCAAGTGAGGGCTTAGATGGTTGACAAGTGTATGGCTAGGATGTCCTAAAAAGAGCTATATAATGTAAAAGATCTCCCATCAGGGGGGGATCAAAAAAGTTAGAAAGAAATCGGAGAGAGAGAGAGAGTTACTGTAGCACCAAGAGTTATTCCAACTTTCAGAATTATCTTATTGAAGCCTAGTCCACCTCCTCAGACATTGATTGTTGTCAAACCATATGTGTTTTTCACTTGTTAATTGTTGAGACAGTCAGTAGCCGTTACTATCAATCACTAAAACCTAGCTCTTTAGCTCATTCTCTACAAATTTATTGTGTTTAGCTCACCAAACGTTTGTCCAAAGTCTTCTTGGGTTTGGGCCAAAAATTTGTTACCCTACATTAGTTATAATAGAAAGAACAATAGTGTTACTAAGAATTTATTGGGGGTTATGGTAATATTGAAAAACACGTACGCAATAGAGAAAAAATGAAGTTCTAAAACAAAGTTACACCACAAACTCATTATTTAAAGATTCTTTTAAAAATACAAAAATTAAATTAAATTAAATATTTTACTGTTAGAGGCGAGTCCAAAATTTTCTTGTTTAGAAAGGTTTCCTACATTATAAATTTTTTAAAAATAAAATGAAACCAACACCATAGCAATTTATTAAAGAAAAATGCTTGGGGCATAAAAGCTCGTTGTTACTTGCTTCTTATTTTTATTGCCATTTAGCCTGATCTTTTGACTCTTTTCAAATCATTTGAAATTTAGTTGAATAACGATGTTATTATCAGATTTATTACTTAAAATTTTTATTGTTATATAGATAAAGTACTTGAATCAATTACAAATAAATCAATTACAAACATATATATATATATATATATATGCTTGACCTTTTTTCGTTTTGGTCATTATTGCAAAAAGTTTTTCTTTAAAAAATAAATAAAATAACTCTTATTGTTTTTGTTTCACGTTTAGCAAATGAAAAATCGGAAACTAGAAGACACCAATCAAACACACGAAATGAAACAGAAACTACATAATACCAAATGGAAACTATGGGACACCAAACTAAAGGATACAACACTACTACAGGGGCTTAAGTGTGAATCTTCAAAGGAGATGTTGGAACATAAAGTCACATGTTTAACCCACCATCTCAAGAAGGTGGAGATCAATAGTTTTGTTTAGAAGAAAATAGCTTCTAAATTGGTTAAGTATTTGCTCAAGAACGGAAAGGCATTGGAAAAAATAACCATTTCTTGCCGGGATTATGTACCAGAGAACAAAAGGTTCGCAAGGAAGCTAGGAGCATCTCCAAATGTTTCTATATTATTTCCCACTTTTATGGAGGGAACACCATTATGGTTTGAAGTTGAAGATGATGGTTCCGATGATGATTTCGATGATAGTATGGATGAAACTTAATGGTTTTGAAGATAAAAAGGTCCTGCCAACTAGTAATAATTTATTGAAAAGGTAAAGAACAGAGGTCAAGAATTTGATATGAAGTCCTGTACCATAGATCAGGAGTCTGTTGTTGAAGTTCCAAAATGGAACTAATGAGAAATATAATCCATATTTACTAGCTTGAGTTGATTTTTTTTAGATCTGAGAGAATTTTTTACTCTTAATTTGGGGCATACTAGATTTCGATGTTGCTTCTTTTTAGTTTCTATCAGACAATTGAGAAGAAACCAGTTAAGAAGAAAATATCGAAGAATAAGAAGCAAGCTGAGAAAGAACTAAAGCAAGAAGAAAAGAACTAAACGACATCTACAAGCTACAAGAGTATTTAAGTTAGAAGCTAAACGACATGTAGTTCTTGTTTGTAATTTTTATTCACTTTCATCTCACGTGCTATAACCGTCTCTCACACGTATTGTAACTGAATTACAAACGGGTTGGTTAGTTTGTTAAGTTTGTTACTCTCTGTTTTGGGGTTTTGGGCACAGAGGTGTATATAACCTCACATAATGTACAGATTCATTTTTATCACAAAGATTAAGAGAAAGCTCCTCAATTCCTTTCTCCAATTCCCTCTTTGTGCACTCATAGAATTCTGTTATTCTTTTCTCTGTT